>NW_020174569.1:120218-143394 GCF_003031525.2 Neophocaena asiaeorientalis asiaeorientalis | reverse complement strand
TATCAATTACAGGAAAAGATCTGTAAAAAATACAAACACATGGAGGCTAAACAATACACTACTTAATAACAAAGTGATCACTGAAGAAATCAAACAGGAAATCAAAAAATACCTAGAAACAAATGACAATGAAGACACGACAACCCAAAACCTATGGGATGTAGGAAAAGCAGTTCTAAGAGGGAAGGTTACAGCATACAATCCTACCTTAAGAAACAGGAAACATCTGAAATAAACAACCTAACCTTGCACCTAAAGCAATTAGAGGAAGAACAAAAAAAACCCAAAGTTAGCAGAAGTAAAGATATCATAAAGATCAGATCAGAAATAAATGAAAAAGAAATGAAGGAAGTGATAGCAAAGATCAATAAAACTAAAAGCTGGTTCTTTGAGAAGATAAACAAAATTGATAAACCATTAGCCAGACTCATCAAGAAAAAAGGGAGAAGACTCAAATCAATAGAATTAAAAATGAAAAAGGAGAAGTAACAACTGACACTGCAGAAATACAAAAAGATCATGAGAGATTACTACAAGCAACTCTATGGCAAAAAAATGGACAGCCTGGAAGAAATGGAGAAATTCTTAGAAATGCACAACCTGCCAAGACTGAATCAGGAAGAAATAGAAAATATGAACAGACCAATCACAAGCACTGAAATTGAAACTGTGATTAAAAATCTTCCAACAAACAAAAGCCCAGGACCAGATGGCTTCACAGGCGAATTCTATCAAACATTTAGAGAAGAGCTAACACCTATCCTTCTCGAACTCTTCCAAAATATAGCAGAGGGAGGAACACTCCCAAACTCATTTTATGAGGCCACCATCACCCTGATACCAAAACCAGACAAAGATGTCACAAAGAAAGAAAACTACAGGCCAATATCACTGATGAACATAGATGTAAAAATCCTCAACAAAATACTAGCAAACAGAATCCAACAGCACATTAAAAGGGTCATACACCATGATCAAGTGGGGTTTATTCCAGGAGTGCAAGGATTCAATATTATACGCAAATCTATCAATGTGATAAACCATATTAACAAATTGAAGGAGAAAAACCATATGATCATCTCAATAGATGCAGAGAAAGCTTTCGACAAAATTCAACACCCATTTATGATAAAAACCCTCCAGAAAGTAGGCATAGAGGGAACTTTCCTCAACATAATAAAGGCCATATATGACAAGCCCACAGCCAACATCATCCTCAATGGTGAAAAACTGAAAGCATTTCCACTAAGATCAGGAACAAGACAAGGTTGCCCACTCTCACCACTCTTATTCAACATAGTTTTGGAAGTTTTAGCCACAGCAATCAGAGAAGAAAAGGAAATAAAAGGAATCCAAATCGGAAAAGAAGAAGTAAAGCTGTCACTGTTTGCAGATGACATGATACTATACATAGAGAATCCTAAAGATGCTACCAGAAAACTACTAGAGCTAATCAATGAATTTGGTAAAGTAGCAGGATACAAAATTAATGCACAGAAATCTCTGGCATTCCTATATACTAATGATGAAAAATCTGAAAGTGAAATCAAGAAAACACTCCCATTTACCATTGCAACAAAAAGAATAAAATATCTAGGAATAAACCTACCTAAGGAGACAAAAGACCTGTATGCAGAAAATTATAAGACACTGATGAAAGAAATTAAAGATGATACAAATAGATGGAGAGATATACCATGTTCTTGGATGGGAAGAATCAACATTGTGAAAATGACTCTACTACCCAAAGCAATCTACAGATTCAATGCAATCCCTATCAAACTACCACTGGCATTTTTCACAGAACTAGAACAAAAAATTTCGCAATTTGTATGGAAACACAAAAGACCCCGAATAGCCAAAGCAATCTTGAGAACGAAAAATGGAGCTGGAAGAATCAGGCTCCCTGACTTCAGACTATACTACAAAGCTACAGTAATCAAGACAGTATGGTACTGGCACAAAAACAGAAATATAGATCAATGGAGCAGGAGAGAAAGCCCAGAGCTAAATTCACGCACATATGGTCACCTTATCTTTGATAAAGGGGGCAAGAAAAAAAAATGGATGTAGATATATTTATATCTCTTCGTTCTGCCTGTTGAAAAGGCCTAGAAACAAAGACACCCAGCAGCAATGAGACAGTCTTAATCCTGATCTTGGTTTCTAAATACCATCCCCCATTAAAAGGAACTGGCTTCCTTGGAAATACAGTTGACTCTTAGTGTTGAGGCAGGAAAAATAAAAAGTGAGCCTGGAACATCTTGTAGTTCCAGAAAGTAAGATGATGCTCACAATAATGATGGAGGTATGCCAAAAGGAATAGGAATCAGCTTGAAGGGTTTCCACTGTAAATATGAAACAAACTGAGAGTTAAAATAAAATAATGATAATAACAAAATACTCATGGAATAAAAAGAAATCTCTGAATCTATACTTCCATTAAAATAATGAATAAGTAAATTAAAGGGGAAAAAGAGTTTTCTTATATTACAACTGGTAAATGAGGGAGAAAATAGTGAAGTTATAAAATTACCATTTGGCAATTAGAGTCTGTCTAAATTTAGCTGATTGTCCTTCTGAAAGCTTGATGAGGATAGACATCAAATTAGTGGTGCCCATATGGATAGGATAACAAGAGTTACTTGTTAAGCAGATAAATCAGCAAAAGCACTGCCTTTGGCTTCTGTAATGATCTCAGAGTACAGGCATATACTTTAATAACTGATATTTCTTGGGTATTAATAACTTTTAATATATCATTGATCATTTTATCATTTTTCTATCAGGCTACCTGAATATGTCTCAAATCCCCTTTGCTTCTGTAGCACCCCAAAACCACGAATCATGTGTCTATTATATGTTAAATGTTTACCACTTTCCTTTTGCCAAAATGCAGGCTCAAATCAAAGTTATTAGGTTAGCCACTTGGGAAAATAGCATTAGGTCGTGGAGTTGATTTGATGGCTATATATTCCATGGTGATTACATGTCCTGCACAGGAAATATCTTTCTCATTTTAAAGAAAAAGCCATCTATAATATAATAGATAATATAATATTGAATCAGGATTCGTTAAAGAAGTATCTGTAGGAGCTGTCCTGGACATGCCTCCTGAGTTACACTTAACAGTTATATGCAATTTCCCTTTATCTGAAAGGATAAGATTTTCACAATGTTGAATTGTGACATGAGAAGCAAAAAGTAGGAAGACTTTGTAACTAGTAGAATGAAGACAGAAATGCTGAAAGCCGCCTAGAAGTAACAAAGTACAAGTACCATGGCTGAAATTACAGAGGAGACTATAAATGCCCTAAGAGCCTAGCCAAACAGTCATTTGCTACCATGGTAATGGACATCACTAAACTTTAAAGCACTTACTGGCTTCACAAAAGGATATCTCTTCTCTGGCTAATACTTTCTGCTGTTTTGGGTTAACGCCTAACGGCAAACAGGAATAAAAGTCCCTTTTAAAAAGTTAGTCATTGTACTGGATTGGATTCCCTGCTTAACTCTCCACTTAGGTCCAAGGATCTTCAATTTTTTTCTTTAACATAAGAAAAATAATATCCTTGTGGAAGCCAAAGTCAAAGAAACTGTAAAAAAAAAAATTGTGATATATATCAATATTAGTTTTTACAAATCTGTAATTTGTTATGATTTCTTTTTTATTGTAAATAAATATAAACTTTTGTACTCAATTTTATATCCATAACTTAAATTGTTTTTCTTAGAGGAAGCCTCTAAACTGCAGGCCTCACAAAACCTGGAGCAGTTGGCTATAATTCCAGGACATTTGAAAGTGACAGTTTGACATCGATTTCCCATGGGTTCAAATATGGTGGAGGATATATGGATAGAGATGTTATTTTATCTATGAGATCTTCCTCTGAAGACAACTGCTTGGAAGTGAACAGATAATATCTAGCCAAACTCATTAATCACCTCAACCTTATAGTCCTAGGGAACTTATCTCAACAATATACTTATATGCCTTCTCTCAAAAAACTGTACCTTAATGTGCATATGCTTTTCACCTTGGCTACCAGACTTTCTTATAAATGTAACTCTGATTAGTTTATCTCATGTCTGTTAGTATTAATTACTTTTATGCTGCCTCTGTTTTGTTTTTTAATCTGAATTATGCCGTTTTATTTTATGATATATCCTATCAACCCATCTTCCTAAATGTCTGCAAAACTGAAATCCAGAAAAATTCCCCTAAACCTGAAATAGTCGCAAAAAGGACTCACTAACTGATCAAATTTATCTGCAAGCCAATATCAAAGATTTACCTTGATAATCACCATGCATTTGTCCACACAAATAATCAATAAACAATCTATAATAGGAATAGAAAAGAGCTTTATTTGAGCCAAACTGAGGACTTTAGCCCAGGAGACACAGATACAAGAAGCCTTAGAATTGTGTTCCACCAGACCACAAAATGGGGTAGGCTAACATAGGCAAAAACTGCAAAATTACATAAATTGTTTGTCAAGAGTTAGAATTGAATCTGGCAAGAAGTAAGGGTGCTTGTTAAGCAAGGATTGGTGTGTGTCCAAAATGGTTACATAGTTACAAGGGGAGCTCTTGAGACATAAGTTTGCAGCTGGCAGCTGCTAGCAGCTATTGTTTTGAGAACCACTGGTGTTATCTTTGAGATTGATACAGTTCAGAAAATTCACGTTCCCAGTGATGCAGGAAAGTGTCTGAAACCACATCCACAATGGCCACCCAGCTCCATTCTGAATGCCTGAACCACAGTTACTCCATTTTGATTTTTAAATGCATTCTTTTCTTTAATGGTTAAAGCAGATATGCAATGAGTGCGTGACAGGCCATTCTATGTAGCATAAAGTTCAAGTCAAATCACGTATAAGTCAGAATGATTGCCCCATACCTAAATATGTGAAAAATTGTTTCATAACATTCAACCATCCATCCAATGATAAATACATTTTAATGCTTACTATATGTTAATTACCAGCAGGTGAAAACAACATTGTCCTAGTATTAGTCAAGAGATCAAGAGCACCTTTAAAAAATCGTGGGTTTTTAAAAAATTTTTATCATCTCTAGAATACAACACTAAGATTTGAACATAGTTGCTACTCTATAAATATCTGTGGTTTTACTATAATTTAATATTTCAACAATGGAAAAAATAATCTTGGATCCAGAAATCCTTTATCTAAATCCTAGATCTGCCATTTTCTAGTTACGTGACTTTTAAAAGCTGTGTGTTTCTAGTTCCCCAGTTGTAAAATGTGATGACTACTATCCTCTACCTACATAAAAATATTTTTGTGAAATTGTGAGGCTTAAGTGCATGAGCAAGTCCTGGGGAAAGTATGTGGTAGAGTTGACAGTCACAGTCCCTTCTTATAACGTAGTGGGAAAGACAGAAATGTATCATGATAAGTACCATGATGGAGGACTCTGCATAGCACAGTGGAACAAAGTGTCTAAATCTACCTTTGGAGTCTGTGAGAGTTAAGAGAAGAAGCACCTTTGAAGTGAGACTTGCAGTAAGAATTTAGCAGATCAAAAGGAAAGGGAGCGCATTCTAGGCAGAGGGAATCACTCCTGCAAAACATAGTGGCAACAGAATCTGTGATGTACTTGGAAAACTCTATACAGTTCATAATTTGGGAAAGAATAAGTGGGGAAAAGGTGAAGTAGAGCACACATTAAGGGAGAAGTAGTAAAAGATGGTGTAAATGGATGGGCAGACAAGGCAAGATCATGAAGAACCGACACGGTACATTATGCAAGAGCTTGGATTCCGCAAGTCCAGCCATGGAACACCACTGAAAGATCTGGAGGAAGAGAAAAGAATACAGATTTTCTTATTAGAAAGACCATTCTGACTCCAGAGAGGAGAACAAATTGGAGGAGGAGAGATTAGTATTAGGAAATGCAATCATCCCTCTTCCATATTTTCTACCTAATCCTCTCTCCATGTTTCAAGCAAAGTTTACTGCCAGATTCCCCCACTCTTACTCCCCAAGACCAATACCTGCCCACTATTACCCTATTAATGCTGTGTATGTTCAGTTACACTTTCATCCCCCTGCAATTACTAGACTGTAAGACAAACTAAACAAGATGCCACTAGGAAAAGTACACTGGTCTGATAAATTCTCAGATTACAGATGGTATTAATAGCTAACATTTACTGAGTGCACCTAGGTGCCATATGTTAAGCATTTTACATCCATTCTTTTGTTTAATCCGCTATTTTGTTTAATGCACACAATCACCATACAATTATAGTGATGATTATTGTCACCACTTTGCAGAGAATGGAAGAAGTTTAGGGAAGTTTCATAATCTGCTCAAGCTCACACACCAAGAGCTAAATTCAGTCTTAAACCCAGGAGTATCTGACATCAATACTCTTAACCACCTATAAGGGAAACCAGAAATGACAAGATGGACATTGCCTCATGTATTTTGGTATTAAGGAAACAGAATTTCATCTGTTTTGGGGTTGATAAAGCCTGAGATACCAAGGCAACATGCATTTTTCTAAATTTTCCACCATTAGTTGTATAATTAGAAAAAAATTAGCAAAATTTGCTCGTTTGCTAACTATGTTTATTCAAAGCAAACAAACCAGTAAGCTGTATAGTGAGAAAAATCTCAAAAATGCTCCCTTTTGATATTATAGAACTGATCACTGAGTCACAACTGAAAAAAAGTTTATCAATAAAAAAGACACTGGTTTAGCTAGTGGAATCAGTGACAGAAATGTGACCGAGATAATCTAAAATTGTGAACATTCAAATATTCACGTTGCTTTAGGAGAAGATAAAATTTTTCTTAGTATTTACATATACCTCACTGGTTCCAAAATCAAGATTTGGGGATGTTTACAAAATTTTATGCAACAAGATAAAATAAATAAATAATGAAAATGGGACAAAGGAAACAGCATTTTAAAATATTTATTTATTTAATTTGTTTATTTTTGGCTGTGTTGGGTCTTCATTGCTGTGCGTGGGCTTTCTCTAGTTGCAGCGAGCAGGGGCTACTCTTCCTTGTGGTGCGCAGGCTTCTCACTGTGGTGGCTTTTCTTGTTGCAGAGCATGGGCTCTAGGAGCACAGGCTTCAGATGTTGTGGTGCGCAGGCTCAGTAGTTGTGCACAGGCTTAGTTGCTCCATGGCATGTGGGATCTTCTCAGCCAGGGCTCAAACCCATGTCCCTGCACTGGCAGGCAGATTTTTAACCACTGTGCCACCAGGGAAGCCCAAAACAGCATTTTTTTCTCAGCAGATTTGGGTCCCTAGTTAATTTCTTGTTTAGTTTAATATGAAAATGAATTTTCAGCCTCTAATAATATAAAAGTGTAGCAGGCAGAATGCTACTCACCTGCTCATCTCATGATCCCCATCCCAGGTGTGCATTCCCTATATAATCACCTCCGCTTGAGTGTTGGCTCCTGGATGGGCCTGACCTAAATAGGTGAGTCCTTTTAAGGGACTGCGGCCTTCCAGAAGGAAGAGAAACTCTCCTGTGGCTTTGAAGTGGTAAGCCATCAGGCTGTGAAAAAGCCACATGGCTAGTTCCTAAGAGCATCCTATAAGTACTGAGAATAGTCCCTGGCTGAGAGCTAGCAAGAAAGTGAGGACCTCAATCCTACACCTGCAAGAAACTGAATTCAGCCAACAACGATGTGAGCTTGGAAGAGGCCTAGGGCCTCAGATGAGGACTCAGCCTGACCAACACCTTGACTGCAGCCTTTTGAGACTCTGAGCAAAAAAACCCCAACCCCACTCTGCCCAGACTTCGGACTTACAGAACTGTAAGAGAATAAACAGATAAAAATTGTTTTAAAACACTATGTTTGTGGGAATCTGTTATACAGCAATAGAAAACTAATACACTGAGGCAGGGATGTGACCCACTGCATGCTGAACACATGAAAAACACTGTCCTCTGACAACAGTACCCCAGAATACAGAACCAATTGCCCTCAGGTAATCTAGAACAAACCATGCACATAGAAAAGCATACATCGCAAACAAGTCTTACATAATCTGAGATTTTTATTGATTTGCGTTTTCACCAGTGCAATAAAAAGACTGCCTCAAGACTGAAATGATTTGAATAAACAGCAGAGGTCAAATATAAATTTAACAGCTCTTAAAGCAAATCTGCATCCTGTCAACAGAAGTATTACTCTTATTTCTTTCTTGACACTGTGAACCCCAGATTTCTAAAGGATTAAGTCTCTGTCCCAAGAACTATATAAAGACTAGAACTCAAGTCTGCCTATTCTCTTTCCCCTTTAGTACTGACACTTCATTCACTCTGACTTGTCACAAGTTTACAAGGACCCCTTTTCTCTGCTTTTCTCATACTGCAATGCCTTAGAATTGGGAATGGGGAAATTGCATGGTGATTGAAAAATAGAGCCAGAAAAATTAGATCCTATTCAGCTTTATGTTCCTGGAGCCCAAATATCCCTATAAATCATTTTTTAATGTTACATGTATATCAGTAAGAGGTGTTGAGATATAGAATGTTTTGTTCTACCCTCTCTACCACCCCACCCCCATAATACACACACTCTTATTTAGATGATAAGTTTTGAGAAACAAGGCTGAAGAAATGAGGGTATTATTTTCCAGTAGTATAAGAAAGAGACTTATAGTCTGAATTCTGACAAATATGAAAACGTTCTATAACTAAGAATTTAGAAGGTAGTCCTTCAGCTACAAGCAATCTATTTACCATTTCAGAAGCTGAAATACTGAAACTCAGTAGATAGATTACAGATATGAATTGCTGCTGGGAGCCCACACAGCAAAGAACATTTGGAAGCTATTTCATTCATTGAGGAAGATCGATGCTGATCCCACTGAAAACCAGGATTGTTAACAGGTCTAGATTCCACAGGTTGGTTAGGAAACCCAAGAAACATTTCTAAAATTACAGTAGCTCTCTAATGATGAATTTAGTTATTAACAGATTACTATACATCTACGAAAAATGATTGGAATCTGCATTTCAGGATAACCTGGAATTATCTTAGTACCACAAAGATGAAAGTGTGTGCAACCAAAGAAACAAATTATTTGGTACACTGCAAGAACACTATGGGTATGAAATATACATAAATATAAACAGGAGGTCATATCTATTTTTTCCCATAGAAAACAGCATTTTTAACAATGTAGTGATGTAAAAAACAAACCCAAACTATATGCAAACACCAGATTTCAAAACAGAAAAACTAGGCTAAAAGTGCTTTTACTTTATTATGAGAATATTAATTTTGGAAAGTCTTGCTGGGAAGAGGAAAGAAAGTGAGAGAGACAGAGCAAGGAAGAGAGATAGGAAGGAATGGAGGAAGGAAGGAGAAAGTGGAGGAGGTGGGTGGGGGGAGAGAAAGAGAAGGGTATTGGAGGAAAGAAGGAATGAAGGAAAGAAGAAGTAATAAAAGGAAGGAAAGAAAGAGAAGAGCTGTCAGATGAAATTATTTTGCAACTCAAATCCCCTTTACTCATTCAACAAAGATGTATTACGAGTTAGGCACTATGCTTGTCACTAAAGATACAAAGCAGCTTAGGACAAAATTCAGTGAGAATAAAAATACACAAATAAATAATTACAATGCAATAGGAAAAGGGTTATAATGCAGGTTGCAGCATCTGCTATTAACTCTTCCTGGAGGCTTAAATACTCTTTCCAGAAATGACATTTTAACTGGCCCTCAAAGGGCTAACCAAAACAACACTTGCTAAGGTGAAGTGAGAGGTCTAGATATAAACTTAATATCTAAGATAAATTTCAACGATTTCAATTCTTTCCCTCTTAACATCTCTGTCAACTCCACACCCATCTCTTAAACTCATGTATCATATATTATCCTGCTAGTTGCCCCAGATGAATGACACATCTCTGGAAAGTAACTCCTTGAAAGACGCTAAAAGACAAATTGGAAGCCTACTGACCTGTATCACAAGATAAAGAGGTTTTGAGCCTGTTTGAGCAAGACACAAAGAATTTTTTGTGTTATGACAGATGGGACTAACTAAAGGAAGATATCAGGAGAGCCAATAAGATGTAAGACCACCAGGTGAATTCGCAATCTTCTGAGAATGATGTTTGGTGATGGTACCACACAGCAAGGGCTACACATACACAAGCTATTCATGAATCATTTTTCTTGATTCACTGAGCTTCACAGAAGAATAGAGATGGCAGAGGGAAAAAAAGAACTAGCAAATTGGACTATAGAT
This sequence comes from Neophocaena asiaeorientalis asiaeorientalis, assembly GCF_003031525.2. Classification (NCBI taxonomy): domain Eukaryota; kingdom Metazoa; phylum Chordata; class Mammalia; order Artiodactyla; family Phocoenidae; genus Neophocaena; species Neophocaena asiaeorientalis. Next base: position 133,140 of record NW_020174569.1, on the reverse strand, counting down.
AAATAGAAACTATTCAAACCAAAGCATATAGAAAAAAGATAAGACTGATGAAAAATAAAGAGTCCCTAAAGCTGTAATTGGATTATATATGTAAGGATGCCCAGTCTCAGCACTTCCGTTCAACACGATTCAGGAAGTCTAACCAGTACAGTGAGACAGTGAGGGAAAAAGGTATATGATTACACAGGATTAAACACACTCTTTATTTATAGGTAACATTATATATGTGGAACATTCATTCATATATTGTCTATGGCTGCTTTTGCACTACAACAGTAGACTTGAGTAGTTGCGACAGAGACCAAATGACCGGTAAAGTCTAAAATATTTAGTCTCTGGCCCTTTACAGAAAAAATTCCTATCTTTGATTTTTTACAAGTAAGCTATTAAAGGAATTTACAAATAAGCTCTTAGAACTAATAAGTGAATAAAGCATGATGCAAGAGCAATATTTTTGAAAACTATTTTTTCTATATAATACCAACAATATGAAAATGAAATTTTAAAGTTCCATTTACAATGGAATAAAAACCATAATTTGGAGTAAATTTAAGAGATGTGGAAGATCTATACACTGAAAACCCAAATAAGGTTATATTCTAGGGGTTAGGACATTAACACATAAATTTTGAGGGGACACAATTCAACCTATAACATGGAACAAGGAAAACGCTCATATATTGATTATGGGTATAAAAATTAATACAGTCACATTAGCAATTTCTTATAAAGTTAATTGTACACTTAGCATATGACCCAGAATTGCATTCCTAGGTATTATCACAAGAGACATAAAAACATATGTCCACATAAAGACTTGTATGCTAGTGCTCATAACAGTATTATCATAATAGCTCCAAACTGGGAGCAATCCAAATGTCCATCAACAGGTAAATTATAAATGAAATGTGGTATATTGATACAATGAAATACTACTCAGCAATAAAAAGGGGTAAACTGATGATACACAATATAGATGAATCTTTTGAAAGTGCTAAGTGAGAGAAGCTAAACATAACCTACTACATATTTTATGATACCATTTATTTGAAGTTCTAGAAAAGGCAAAAGTAATAGTGACAGAAAGCAGATCAAAGGTTGTCTGAAACCAGGGGTGGGGTGAAGAATGACTGAAGAGGGGCATGAGGAAGCTTTGTGGCCTGATGGAGGTGTTCTAAACCTTGACTGTGTGGTGCCAGCTGCGAGACTGTATACATTTACCAACTCATCAAACTTAAAATAGGTACATTCTATTGTATGTAAATTATACTTCAATAAGTCTACTTTAAAAATAGTACTATATTCTAAAATATTCAGAATTAGTAAAAGATGCTTTTATTCTCCAGTAAACATGACAACACATACAACTTATTTTACTCTAATACAAACGTATATAAAACATGTAACAAGTCATGTGCTGCAGTGGGACAAGAACAGTTTTTTTAACCCATTCACATCTGGAAATAAAACTCTGTTCTTCTACTCTATTTTTAATTGGACTACTCTCTGATCCTTGATTTCCTCATCTGTAAGGCATACTTTGTGGTATGGCCTTGTAAGACTTAGGGGAAGAACTATTACCAAGCACCTGACATTATCCCCTATGTAGTCACATAATTATCATGAGGTTTCTTATAAATACCCACATTGAAGCAATAATTTGCATAGCCAGCTTATAGATATTATCCTTAAAGATACAATTTATGGATGGCTATTCTTCAGAGTTGCCATCAGAATCCCCAAATTGTTCTTCAGCAACCATTTAGTTTCTCTCTCTGGCAAAATTAAAGGTAATTTTGCAATTGCAAATTCATTAGGATTCCATTTGACCATACAAGAAATCCTCTCTGGCTAATAGCCTTCAGCACATATGAGTACTTAAGAAGACAGAATACGATTACCTCTATCTGCTAAAGCCAATATTATTACCAATGTGTTTCCATTGTACTTACTTATCTGAAGGAGGTCACTAAAAATAATTATATAATATTGATATCAAACCAACCATTGATTCCATTACTAGCCCCAATCCTTCACCCCTCCCTGTATTTACAGCCTTTGTCATATGACTTTTGACCTCCTCCTATCAAAAGGTGTATTTTTCCACCCTTTGATTCTGAGCATGGCCATGTGACTTCCTTTGGCAAATGAAATTCTAGAAGACATTGTGTAAATATGTAAACTTAACTTGTTTGTGCCTCTGCCATAGTTATGAAAATATGCCTCAGTTAGCCTACAGATGAATAAGAAACATATGATAAGAGTTGATTTTCACCTGTTGTCCCAGCCAGGCCAGTCTAAATCAGCCTAAGGCAGCTGACCCAAGTGTGCAAGGCCAACCGAGACCAACAAATCTGCCTAGCCAAACACCCAAAACAGTGAAAGCAATAAAAACTTGCTGTATGCCACTGAGGTTTTGAGGGTGTTTGTTACCTAAGATAACTGCAGTGGTAGATATGATTTGAATACATTCAACTTGAAGTTTCTTCTGAAAATACTTTCATCCATGAAGTGTATCCCATCTTCATTTTGTTTTGAGAAAAGAAAGGCTGTCTTTGTTTTTTAATAAGGATCAATGGCCAACATTTATTAAAACTAAGGCATGTGAAATAAGAACTAAATTAATATGTCATTTATAACAAAGTCAATTCTTACCTCTGTTTTTTTTAAGCATTTTATAGCACTTTGTGTTTCAAATTTTTCTTTAACATTGTAAGGTTTCTTGCTATACTTCAGATGGATTTCAGAGCTACCACAATGTTCTGATATTTATTCTTCCTATGTATCTTATACTTTGGGATTTGTTCAATTTTAAGACAGGTTTGGAAAGATTTTAAGTCTATAGCAAATGAAAGAGGAACCATGGACTAAATACTCAGCTAATGAGATACTAATTGTGGCTGATAGAAGGTCCCCTATCCTGAGATGCACAGACTCCCTTAGGAGAGCATTAATATTCCCACACTTAACACTTGCAGTTCACTTCCCAGACCTCTGTCCCCTTCCTCACACACTCTCACAAAGGCCTACCTGTCTCCATTTTTCAAGGAAATTACTGTAAAGTTTTGTCACATATGAAATATTTGAACACAAATTACACAAGTGTTTGGAAGAAAACGGGCATGAGAACCTAGAGTTGGACCTCCTGAGTTTAAAATCTTAGTTCTGTCACTTACTAGTTGTATGACCTTGGACTTACCATTGTACCTCTCTAAGTCATAAGGAAATAATCTATACAAAGGGGAAATAATCATAAAATCATATTGTTGCCCTCATCAGATTACTAAGGAAATTAATTTATACAAAGGATTGAGGACATTGCCTCGTTCATTGGAATCTGATGATAAATGTCAGCTCCCACTCTGATTGCACAGTACTCTATCAAAGTTTTTACTCTTTTTTCTGTTAGTAGCCTATGGTGAGAGAGGGCTATTCACTCCTCTTTGCAGGACAGCAATTGGATAATGTGCAAAAAAAATGTAAGTGCATATATATATACTTATATATACATATATATTACATACACACACACAAACATAAAATGTTCATCCTGTAATAATGGAAAATGGTCAATACCCTAAAAGAACACCAATAAAGATTGTTTAAACAAATCATGGTATGTCCATTCAATGGGATAATATACACCTATTAAAAATTGAATTACCCATTATTTATTTTAGAAACTATCCACAATGCGTTTTTACGTGATGACTCATGTTATCAAATAGCATGAAGAAAATAATCTCATTTTTAAATGTTTGTAGGAAAACAACCGGAAAGGCAAATAATGGTTACCAAATAGTAAGATCTTCTTTGTGCCTTCTATATTTTCCAAATTTTCAATAATGAACATGTATTACTTTTATAGTCCTACTATTTATTTACCCATTTATATTTTAAATTTTATTCAAAAGATTCACTCTACAATTTCCCTATACTTCATGTAAACTCAATTACATTTCATGTATTTTTCTATTATACCTACTTGCTTTGCCTACTTTCCAAAAAAAGTTCTCAAAGAATCATTTTTAAAATACTTTTACCAATAAAAATCAAGCTAAAGACTTATAAATTTGGATGAGTTTACATACTTTATGAATTTGCAGCATTAAAGACCTCACCCCCAAACTTTCAGGGAGTTAGAAATGTGCTGTGAACACAAGGGTCTATTTTTTAAAGGAGTTAATCAAGTTCTTTTACTTCACTCCTTAGTTCACAGATTTGTACTAAATTTTATGATTACATCAGCCATGTTCTTTTCTCCAACTGATATATTTATCATGTCTTTTTATAGACATAAGAGAACTACAGTAATTATAAAATTGATCATTACACATAATGACCAAGTCTTTAGTCTTAGACTTTATAATGGAGAACTGTACTATACTGCCTTAGACCAAGCATGGTAATAAAATAATTAAATGATACCACTGCAGACAATTTTCCCAAGCTTCTGCCCTATTCAAATAGCCATAAATCAAGGCTTATAGCGGATTGCAAAAAGCACTTGACCTTGGTGAATGCTGTGAGTGAAAAGAAAACAGCCACGCAAGGCTGAAAAATTCTGAGTTGTCACCTTGTAGCAATCAGTGATAAACAATAGGTGATAAATCCTTTATTAGAAGTGGGATTTTAAAAAGTTCTACTGGCTGTTTACTGATCTTATTTTTATTTTGTACATTATTTTTTAAGTTGCTTTGAATACTGCTAGAGTGGCAACTCATCAGGAGAGTAATATATATTGTAGTCTATTGCTTCTCTGCACGCACACCTCACTAATAGCTTCCTAAATCCACAGGGATAAAGTGAGGTAAATGCAGGATAAAAGTAATTTTTTTCCTAATTTACAGCCCACAGCTAGCTGAGGCTGAGTTTCATCGATCTTCCTTAATCGCTTGGGAAAAAGGCTTACCCTCATTTTTACTTAAATGATATCAATTGTTTTAATTAGCAAACATTGTAAATATTCTTCTATTTATTTACCAAATAATCATACCCTCTCTGATTTCCACAAATTTGGCAATGATGGATAATCTGTGCAATGTTTAATGATCTTAGTTACTCAGGTAAAAAGGGACAAACACAAACTCTTCTGCATCTTAATGACATTTTAAATTAACCTGAATATTGTTCTAAGAAATACAATTATAGATGTTCTGTACCCTAAGTCCTGAACTCAAATTCTAAAAATGGTAACTATTATAGACATTCCATATCTCTCCTTTAAAGAAATTTTTTTTATTTTATTTTAAGGCAAAAAACAATTGGACACCAAAAATATTCTGCTCCACTGAGAAGCATTATGTTTTGGAAAAGCTGGCCTGATACAGTGGAAAAAAAAAAATTACCTCCGTTTTCAGCTACTCACAGTCTGTGTGACAAGGTACAAGTTACATAACTTCTCTGAGTCTCAATTTCTTCACTTAATTATTGGCTTAAAGACAGCAGCATTGGGCTTCCCTGGTGGCGCAGTGGTTGAGAGTCCGCCTGCCGATGCAGGGGGACACGGGTTCGTGCCCCGGTCCGGGAAGATCCCACATGCCAAGGAGCGGCTGGGCCCGTGAGCTGTGGCCACTGGGCTTGCACGTCCGGAGCCTGTGGTCCGCAACGGGAGAGGCCACAACAGTGAGAGGCCCACGTACCGCAAAAAAAATAAATAAATAAAAAGATAGCAGCATAGACTAAATGGTATCTGGAGGTACCATCTGACTGCAGAAGTCCTGGTATACAAGCTCTGGGATTGTAATTCAGGGCCAAGAGAATAATATAATGACTTATAGGTTTGTAGAGTCATTTCCACAGCAGTATTATTTTCTCTGCTTCTCATTTGAGCCTTGCAGCCTCTTATGTGATATCTGGGCTTAGACTATTAGCTACTTCTGTCACATAAAGAAACTGAGCCACAAAGAGGTTAATACCTTCACCAAGATCACAAGCCTAGTAAGTTGAGCAACCATGATCAACTCCACAGTCTTCTAACTCCAAGTCTAATAATGCTTTTTCCACTGTACCACATTTTTTCTCACACAGGTCTGATATCCACATTTCTGAAACTGCACTTTCAGACGCATTCTGATATCTTTTGAGAAAAATATACCTTTCCAGTTTTACTTGGCAAGTTGAGTTTATAAAACTTAACATGTAATTGAACAGTGCAGGAATATGTCTTGGGTTTATGAGAAGCATCAAAGAAAAACTTTCCTAGCCTTCATATATCTCTAAAGATAATCCACAAACACAGATGGTCCTCAGGCAGATAATTGAAAGTCAGGTGTATATAGGTGAAGTATAAAGTCAGGGCTTAAAAATCCTCTCTCTTGCTACCTTTGCTCTCTGTCATCTGGAGAGATGCTTCATGGACATGGCAAGAGTATGAGTATAGCCCACTGGCAGATTTCAAACCAATTAAGACATTTAGTGATGAAGGGAGGGACTAATGCAAAAAATAACCAATCAGAGTAAACACGTAGGAAAATGATATAAAATATGGATAAGAAGCCATCAGGTTTTTAATACCCAGTTCCAGTCTTATGTCCTTCTTTTAGACTCCCATGGCTACTCAAGCTTTCATTGAGTTCCTTCTCCTTGGAAGGAACTCCTTCTCTATAGCATGTACTGTCTCTTCCACACAGGTTGAGACCTTATGACCCTCAAATTGCCCTAATTGTGAACACCTGGCTTTGGAAACCATATCCACAACCAAAAAGTCATGCCTCTTACTTTCACAGTTCTCATTTATCCCTTGGCTACTAAAGACATATCCCAGCCCCTGTGCTCAAGAAGGAAGATGGGTTTCTACTATCCCAGTTAAAATTTAGGATTATGTTCTCCTAGAGCTTTTAAGTTCTATAGCACCATTAATCCAATTAATTATAAGCATAAATAGCTTTTCTAGACTGGTTTATTATGGCCACACAATATTTTTTTCTGTGAGGAAAAAGTATTTTGATTTTTAAGTGACTGTCTCCCAAATAATCTTGAAGCATACCCTATTTATAAATTGGGAGCAGTCCACATTCCAGCTTGTACTGCTCACTAAAATCATATTTTCCCTAACTACATTGCTGTATTCTACTAGACTTTCCAAAATTCTATCGAAGTCCTGAGTCTATAGCACGTGCTCAAAAAAAAGTGCTGTTGACTGATCAAAAAGCAGAGAAGTTCTGCAAATATAAATAAGGTCACAGGAAAACTTATAAATTACAGCTCTCCCAAACCAACAATTATACCAGCATATGCTGTCATTCAAGCTATGTAAATATTTCAGAGTACTCTGCTATAGTTGAGCTCTTGAACTTATTGTTTTAGAAGAGTAAGCAGAAAGGCAAAGTGGCATCAAACTTAGGAAGAGGTAGAGGGAGATGAGATAAAGACAGAGGGAGACTGAGAGAATGAAACACAGAATATTACATGTGAGGAAGAGAAAGCAAACAAGAAAGAGGAGAAACCTAGGAACAAAGAGAGAAGCAGAGGGAGACAGACATTAAAATAATGCTGAAATGCTATGAATAAAAATTACCCAAAGCTAGGCAGTTATTGATTACCTAAGGGAAAATGATCAATAATTTTTTCAGGTTTTCTCTTTCTAGACTTTCTTAGTTTCTACATCAAAGAGAAAGGAAAGTGGAATAAGAAACATAAAACTGAGTAAATATATGTAAAGTATGCTCGTGAAAGGGTATTTCTCTGGGAAAACTGTGATAAAGATTGTTGGTGTCTACTTCTCCAACCTTCCAGTTAAGTATCTCTTCTAACTTCTTAGAGTCTATACCTCCTCCTGATCTGATTTTTAATAGAAATATTTATAGAAAAGACCCTAAATTGTATTCACACTGAAGTGTAAAAGTCTAGTGTTCAGGGCAGTGTGTCCAAATAATTTCTTAGCAAATCAAGAATACTTTTGAGAGTGAAAGGAGGTACTATTAATTATGCCAGGGAAATAGATGCAATGCAGGACTGGTCTGGAGGAAAGGGGGAAGTATGATCATTTCTTAGTAGGAGAGAGAAATTTGGGGAAAAGATCTCTTCCCTGAGTCTCTTAAACAAGATAGGTTATTGCTTCATGCCATGTAGCGAAGTTAGCTCTACATCGGCGTCTCATATAGATCAAATGACTACACTGAACTATTTTGTATATTCTCAGAATGTTATGGAACAACAAGACATATATCACTTCAAATTACAGTCCTATAACAGAGTCATTCTAATATGTTCTGCGTTCCTGAATACCTAATGCAATAATTTACAAGAGTGTTGGCTTGCAGAGCTACAAATACCTTCCAGTTCATTAGCAGTGCAAATGGAAATGCTAACAATTGCCTGATTTGCATTCATATGTGATTTTAAATAATCCAGGTCAAGACCTCTCCTATTTTTCCTAATTATAGAAAATTCATGTTAGAATGCAAAACATATATTCTTCAAATAAACCAGAGATATTTCTAGCAAATAGAATTTTTACAGTAATATATATATATATATACATAATTCATTGTATCTTTGAAGGTTAGGTCCACAAACAAACCACATAATCAGCTTGCCAGAAAGTTTAGTCTGTTGATATTAAAAATTGGCAAAAATATATATTAGAATTAATAAGATAATTTTACTGCAAATCCAAGCTTTATAAAATGTCCTTTGCACTCAGTGGACATTTTTCTAAAATTTTGCTGTCCCCATTTCTTTGGCTGTCTTCTGATTGAACCACTCACAAAGAAAAGAAGAGCCCTAAGATAATGGCAGGGTCATAAAACTTCTTATTTCTAGTCAACCATACCTGGTGTTCTCTTAATTTATGACAGACTGACTTATTCCCTGTAGGCATCCTACAAGATTCCTCTAAACAGACATGCAGGCAATGAATTCAAGATTCACTAGAAAATATCCTAAGTTTAATTGTCAATTGTTTTGTGAATGTCCCAACTAGTCTTAATTTAGGTGTCAAAATCAGCACATTTTATAAAGAATTTTAAATGGTGATATAATTAAAAAACATTAATTCATTATTTATTCAAGTATATATATATATATATATATATATAAGATACTTAATGTAGTGACACCGTTACAGCATATTAGAATGAACCAGACAACAAGATCATTGTACCAATAGTGTTTATGTAGCAATGGGGGAAGAGTCAGAAAAAATCAAGGTCAGAATTGTACTGTTCACATTTCTCTACTGTGCCAAATAGAGGAAAATTTAAGCCATTCTCAATCTATATAAATTAAGTGGTATAAAATGCTTAGCATACAATACATTCTTATACAGGTAAGTGAAGGAGGGCCACTGCTGTGTTACTTAGACTACAAAGCTACCTACCTGCTTAGATTCACAAGTGCTAAGAGGGCTTGTCTCCTTCTTAATCAGTTAGGTTTAAAAAAGAAACCTAGGCTTTTAACACTGAAGTCTCGCACTATACAATGATGCAGTTAAAAATATAATAATTCTGCTAAGCTCTCCACAAATAAGCAAAGCAATGTAAACTGCAGAGCTCCAACATTATTTATCAATAGCATAAAGATGATAAAATGTACTACAGATGTGTCACTCATTGAGAAACAGACTGTTTAATGCTCTTCACTTTCCCACAATTTCAATTCACACCTGTCCCAGAGAACTCATGAAGTAGCATTAAGCTGCTCTATCAAGACATCAAGTTCTCTTTAGCATTTGTAAGAACGTGCATATTGAAATGAGTCCTGAGACATGTCATTAACAGAGTGAGTTTTTAAATGGAGAATCTTTATGGATATAGGATCAGCACTCTCTTTAAGATTAAAAACTAAGTGGATATCATTACAGAGTCACAAATTAAATTTCATTTCATCTTCAAGTGACAGGGCTATGGCCTACATTTGTTCATTTTGTCTAAAACACAAAGGGATCTGACAGAGGGTGTGGATGGGGCTGAAATTCAATCTGTGCTCTCTGCTCACTAAACCCTATGCTCTGGTGTAGGGCTGCAAGAGCCTCCAAGAAAAGGGTGCCTCTTCCTAATTCATCTTCCTAGAAAAGTTTCCTTTTTATAATTCTCCCAAAAATTCTGTATAGGCTAGCAGATCTTGGACAAGTGCTACTAGCACTACCACCTATCATACAACTAAAGTCAGCAATAACTACACAAAGAAGGTTCCACAGACCAAGCCTTTTTCCTATCAAGCATCCAGGGTTAATTTTGAAGATAAGAGTTGAAATTCAAACAGTTAGTTTCCATAAATGTAAGCCTAAAAGAACAAAAAAGTCTCAGAAGTGAAAATGTTCTTTGTATGAGGAGATGATGCTACTGACCACTTTAGCTACATGCTTCAGGAGTTTTCTCCATAGCAGTAATGACTGGACACAGATTCACACATAATCTATCACCAAGTCCCACTTGTGATCAGCAACATAGGCCTGGTATAAGCCATAGAGAGTAGTGTCTGACTAAATGGACCGAAAGAATTAAATCAATTATCTTGACCTCAGCAACACTGAGATCTAAACTTTGAACTAAACTAGCTCCTAATCCAGCTAAATATCCCTAAAGATACCCTGTTGTTGGGAGCACCTTGAGGGCCTAGGCTCTTAATCACCACTCTCTGTCCTTAGCTCCCAGCATAACATTGGGAATGTAGATTCAATAAATGTTAGTTGAACAAATAAGAGACATTTAGAAATAGCCATTTAACAGTTCTTAATATCCATGTAGTAAGCTCAACAGTGAAGGTAATTAAAATCCTATCTGTTGTGGAATCTAAGCTCATTTTCTTTTATTAGTCTCTGCATGCAATTCTATAAATATGTATTGAATACCTATTAAGTAAAAGGCACTACACACTTAAAACTGTGAGGCATACAATGATAAACTCATACAAAGTTGCTGTTCTTAAGGTGATTAGTGTTTCATTATGGTGATAGAGGTACAAAGGCTGAGCGTATCAACCAGCGTGTTGCCATTTTCTACTAATAATAAGTCAAGAAACCTACAGACAATGGAATTCATTTCAGAGTCACCTTAGGAACCTGAGCTGAACTGCCATAGTTCACTTTGAACCAAAGTGAATAGCAAGAGCTTTGACACTAGCAAGGGGATTTTGTTGAACATTTTCATGTCAGATTTCCCAAGATTCCAACACTCAGTTGTTCTTCCAGGGAAGACAGAGTAAATGTTGTCATGGTACTCAAGAGCAGAGTGAGTGATAAAGACTGAAGAACGGAAGATCTCACAGCAGGAAACTGAAAAAAGAAAAAAATAGGGAGCCCAGTCTACTGCCCAATAGTACTGGAAGTATATTACATGTTTCTTGCACCTTGATTCTTTCCTATGTCCCAGGGCCACTGCCACTCCCAGGAGGATTTACAAATACCTTATGCCCAGTAATTGACACAACATTCTAAAATGCAAAAGTATGATCCTTGCGCACTTTACACCTTTTGTATCCATATTAAAAAATGCTATAATTACCCAATGGCTTGTCAATACTACAACATGCTTTCAGAAACAACTGCAATAAATTATCTTGAGTAGGATTGGTTTCAATTTGTTCCTCATCCAATTTGAATACCAATCATCTAATGAGAACAGTTCGCATTATGAAATTGGCACATCTCACTATGATCTCACTTTAATGAGAAAATTGCACTGTGAGATTGATGTTGCCTTTGAATAGGTTCTTAGTATTCTGCATTTGGGTTATCTGATTCTTTGAACCATAAGTCAGAATGCTGCATAGTCAAACTGAATGAGGCAGTTGGCTAACGATACAGTGCAGACACACACACACACATCAAAATGTTATTGCATGCAGCAATCATTCATAAATGTAATAGGCATTTCACAGTCTCGTATTCTCATAACAGAGAATAAAATGAAAAAGAAAATGTCACATGATTAATCATTTCTCCTGACAAAAAGTTTAATAGGAAAGGGAGAATGTTGCATTACCAATGTAAATCAGTGATTATGGCCTTAATGTTATATTTCCATGGCTATTCCATATTGCTATGTTCAAGATAGCCTGAATCTCTCTTCTCCATAGGCATCGGCTGGTTTCGAGATAGCCCCAAGAATGTGACAAAGCTCAAGAAACAGCAAAAAAAATAATAAAAATGACTAGTGCAACAAATGACTTGCTCTTAATGATATATTCTTTTTAAGAACAGCTTTTAATAAATTGAAGCACTGATGCAAATACTAACTTTCCAAATGCCAAGAACAGACAATACATTATTTTTCTTTTAAAATATACAATTTTTAGGATATACCAAGAAAAACAAAATAAAATTGGAAGCAATGTGAATACAAAATGGTTCATTATTAAATGAAATGGCCTGACTACATGGTTTGCTCTAAATTCAATAAGCAGAAGATAGTTTTCACTAATAAGAAGAAAGCAATTTCCTCTTGAAAGAGAGAGATCAGAAAGCTTTGTCAGTTTCAGATCCCAAAGCATCTAACTGGAAGCAGGATGAAGGAAAAATAGTGAGCAACTATAAAAATCAATAAAATAAAAGATCAAAAATCAAAAAGAGGTAATGGGTTATATTTGAGATAGAGATAATATTGATTAGAAAATGAAATAAAATAATAAAAATATATTACTGAATTTCCTCCTGTAAGTTACTTGGGAATTTCCAAACTAAAAATAAATTGCAATTCAGTTCCTTTAATAGAGGCCACTAATATAGGAGGCATTAAGCTAACATGATGGCAGCTGGACTAAAAATGCATGTCAAGAACTGAAAGAGCTGGGCTTCCCTGGTAGCACAGTGGTTGAGAGTCCGCCTGCCGATGCAGGGAACACGGGTTCGTGCCCCGGTCTGGGAGGATCCCACATGCCGCAGAGCGGCTGGGCCCGTGAGCCATGGCCGCTGAGCCTGTACATCTGGAGCCTGTGCTCTGCAACGGGAGAGGCCACAACAGTGAGAGGCCCGCGTACC
>NW_020174569.1:0-120124 GCF_003031525.2 Neophocaena asiaeorientalis asiaeorientalis | reverse complement strand
CCCCCAAAAAAAAAAAAAAAAAAAAAGAACTGAAAGAGTAAAGTGTAATTAATTTGGCTTTCTTCTATTTCACAAATCCGAGTGTGAACGTATGCCTAAGAAACCCAAAGACAAAAGACAACTGCTATTCCCAAGGAGATTTATCCTTGATTTGAAGAAATATCTGCAAAGGCAGAGAAGGCAGCAGATCTGACACGCAGGTGGGTGATAATGAACAGCAATGTGAGAAACAGCCACAAAAAATAATCTCAGAACATTCCAATTGCTTTGATTCCTCAACCAATCACTTGATTATAAAAAGAAATAATGATAATCCATGTATCCGGGGCTGAAAAGTAAAAATATTATAGAAGTGTAAATCTCTATCTTCAAAGAAGAAAGTTATTGAAGGATTTTAATGGCATAAAACTTAACATGTTTGCGCTCCATTAAATAATTTGAAATATTAAAATCATAGAAACAAAATACCATAAGCTGTATGGAAAGAAGAGAACAGAAAGTTCCCAGCCAGGGATTCTGTGGCAGCTCAGAGCTGTGTGCTGTGGTGTGCCGCAGGGCCATGGGATTAGACACAGCTCCTGGAGGGCTGCTGCAAATTTTAAACCAGCATATGTGCAAGGGGAAGAAGCAGCCCATTAGTAAACCTTTCAAATATAGACAGGCTCCCAGGAGGTTAGTTTGTACATTATTGAAAGAAATAACTTTGACTGCACAAAGATTTGTGGAGCATTTCAATTGCCCTGAGATAATTAAGAATTTGTTGAGTGAACAAAAATGGAAACCTTAAAATCACAGTGGCTGAACAAATTATTCCAAAATGGCATCATTTATTTGAGAGTAAAATAAGTTTGGACAAAAATTAACAGGAGATTCAATTGCAGTCACTTAAACTGTCTGAAAGAATACAAAACAAAGAACAGAGGGCCATGGAGTTGTTGTGTTCCCCCTTCAAAGAAGGGTAGAGAGCCTCCATTAATACCTATAATTCAACATGTATCACATCTGATTGAAATTCAATGCATTTCTTGGCCTATAACTTAGAAAACTTCTCATAATAGATTCCCTATAATCATAGCATTGGTACAATCTGCTAAAATGTTCAATAAGGCAGTTGCACTTGGACTACAAGCATCATAAAATTTTCATTTCTGCTCTGTGATTGGGTGGTTAACTCTGGCGAAAATTCTTCTGGCTAAATGTGGCTTTGAATAATAAAGTCACTGTCCTTTAAAAGAGACTGCTGGATATATGAAATGAAGGATGGTTTTCACTTAAACCAAGTTCCATTAATGCATCTTAAGTGTATTATCCCTGTGCTTGTGAGGGAAATATCCTTGACAGCATAGAGAGAAGCTACTTTCATTATATATTTAAAGGAGACACATCAAACTCAGACAAGCAGAGTATTCTATTATGCAAAAGAACAGCTATAACTATAGACGTCAAGAAAAAAGGAATTTGAAAAGCAAGGACAAGTGCACAACTGAAAAATAAATGGGATCAGAAAAGTCAGAGAGCAAAAGGTCAGGAGTAAAGTATGTGTGTTTTCAGTTTCTAACCACTTTCCTACTTTTTTCCCAACATCTTTATGACTTTTCAATTTTTCTTCTAGGAGAAGAGGTTTTTGATAACAAATATACTAACACTATAACTGACGAAGTGCATCATTAAATCATGCTTACTAGTTATATTAACAGGTAATGTTCCCTATTCACAGGGTGTTTTTCCCTAACCAGGTTATGTTTCAAGAGCCAAAGAAGATGTCATTGGGGAAAACCCCTGGGGTCAGAGAGTTCGGATCATTATTCTTCCTCTGACTTCTTTTAGTGCCATAAGTGAATTACTTGATCATACACAGAATGAAAAAGAATGGAGAATAGCAATGGAGCTTGATATTTAAGCCTAAAACCATACCTGCTGCCCATTCCTTGAGTCTAATAACAAATCATCCATGGTGTTAATTTTTTAAATTCCCAAAAGTCACTTGCTCATTGGAATCAAAGGCTAAGGGTCATTATGTCAGCATAGTAGGTCCAGCAGATGCTAACAAAATCATTACAGCTTACATTTCAAAAGTTTCTTTTATAATTAGTAAGTTCTGTTATGTATCCAAACACAGAAGGAAAATAGTTGAACATATCCTGGGATTTTTCCATACCAATCATAATGATGGAAAGGCATAATTTCTCTACTTCCTTTCAGGTTATGATACTTAATATTCTATTCTAAATGGTGATAAGATTTAGACCAGCTCAAGGAGGCCCATGTTGATTTTTTACAGCTGCAAACACCATCTATATTTTTATTCCTCAAAAACACATCTGTGTAACCGACCCTGACTTTTACCTAAAATCAAATACTATATTTCCAATTGCCAATTGGACAACACCACTGACTGGCCCATCTTCTCCAAACTCTAGATACTATTTGCAAACATAACTGCCTTCCCTCTTTGAATTGATTCCACTTCTAATTTATTTTATTTTTTAATTAATTTTTATTGGAGTATAGTTGCTTTATAATGTTGTGTTACTTCCTTCTCATTCAGATCACCATAGTACATTAAGTAGAGTTCCCTGTGCTATACAGTATATTCTCATTAGTTATCTATTTTATACATAGTATCAATAGTGTATATGTGTCAATCCCAATATCCCAATTCCTCCCACCTCCCCCTTCACACTTGGTATTCATACATTTGTTCTCTACTTCTATGTCTCTATTTCTGCTTTGCAAATAGGATCATCTGTACCATTTTTCTAGATTCCACATGTATGCATTAATATACGATATTTGTTTTTCTCTTTCTGATTTACTTCACTCTGTATGACAGTCTCTAGGTCCATCCACGTCTCTATAAATGACCCAATTTCTTTCCTTTTTATGGCCGAGTAATATTCCATTGTATATATGTACCACATCTTCTTTATCCATTCCTGTTGATGGACATTTAGGTTGCTTCCATGTCCTGGCTATGGTAAATAGTGCTGCTATGGACACTGGAGTGTATGTATTTTTTTGACTAATATAACTAATATATGAAAGTGAGTAGAACAGTTCCTGGCATATTAGCCAGTGCTTCCTAGGGGTTAGTTTCTTTTCTCAAATTCCCTGTTTCTATTAATACCCTACAACTCTGTTAGTCCCCAAACTTAATATCTCAGATCTTAGACCATTCCCTCTGCTCTATTGTCTTTATCAAGTCACTATCAAGTCATTTCTCTATTCCTGCTTCTCCTGTTGTAAGCCAGCTTTCTTCATACATGGATTACTGCATTAGCATTCTATACTTTATAATTTACTCCCATCTTTTCCCCTACCACCTACAATATGACATTTCTCAGTTCTCAGATTAATGTTAATAAAGACCTACATTTAGCATACTGTTCCTCTTTACAAAACCTACGGCAGACTTGTATCATGTAGAAGTCTGAATATGCATATAAGAGACAGGCTGTGTAAGTTGAGAGGCACTAGTATTCCATGCTGGAATTCCTTCCTGGCATTTCTTGGGAAACTTATGTTTTGCCAAATCTCCCCCCGCCAAAAAAAAAATCAGTTAAGAAATCAGAAAGGTTGGGGCTTCCCTGGTGGTAGAATGGTTAAGAATCCGCCTTCCAATGCAGGCGACACGGGCTCGAACCCTGGCCCGGGAAGATCCCACATGCCGCAGAGCAACTAAGCCCATGCGCCACAGCTACTGAGCCTGTGCTCTAGAGCCTGCGAGCCACAACTACTGAGCCCACGTGCTACAACTACTGAAGCCCCCGTGCCTAGAGCCCATGCTCCGCAACAAGAGAAGCCACTGCAATGAGAAGCCTGCTCACCACAACGAAGAGTAGCCCCCACTCGCTGCAACTAGAGAAAGCCCTCGTGTAGCAACGAAGACCCAATGCAGCCAAAAATAAATAAATGAAATAAATAAAAATAAAGTTATTCAAAAAGATAAACTTAAAAAATATCAGGTAAAAGATAAAAAATTGTTATAATTCTCCTGAGAAAATTAAAGTTAAAAAATTAACATAGAGATACAATTGGTGAGAAGGAAGCACTGATATCAAGTTGAAAGCAAGAGAGAAAACACTGTTCAGTCAGTCTTGCTTGTGGCTGTTGCCTTGCTATAAGTGTATATGTATTCGTGGTCTTGTCTACTGCTAATTGTCAGTCATTCTTTCAAATAAAATAAATATCAATATGTTTACATGCATATTATACTGTAAACAAATCCTGTGAGTGAAATTCCAAATACTAACAGATAATGGAAGCAAAATAATAGCTTAAATTGGCAGTTTTGACAGGTGATTCTCAGTGTGCTGTTAATATTACTTAGAGATCCAAACATTACACTATTTGAACACTACCCAATAATGTTGGCTGGCATTTTCCAGCGTTTGAATATTTACTATACACTATTATCCTTGTAAATACTCCAAAATCAATATTTCCTATTTACTTTACAACTTTTTAAGAAATCCATAATAACATAAAAATATGAAGTATTTTAAGAATAACTTAGGACTTCAGGAATTCTCAAGAATTCTGGGATTTTCAATTTCTTATTCCTGAATCCCAAAGATTAATATCTGTCAAGAATTTGGACACACTAAGAAATACAAAACACAATTCTAATAAGATCAAAGGAAATAAAACTAACACAGAAAAGACCAAGAAAGTAGCATTAGAGATCAGTTACAAACGCTAAAGTGTAAAGGGGTCTATAAATACAGGGGAATGAGTTACATACAGAAAGAAGAGCACATACAACAGCTTACTTGGAGGGCAGTGAGTCATCTGGTTTCTTTACCATGTGGAGGACAAAACAAGACTATGGTAGATAAGACTAAGGTAGAAAAAATGTTGAGGCTACATTTCGAAAGGCATTGAACACTTAAAAGCCAAGTGTACCTATTTGAAATCGGTTCAACAGATAGTTGCTTAATGTTTCTTATTTTCTCCATGAAATCTTTCCCAGTGATTTTCACACCTCCTTATTTGAACTTCTATAGAATTTAGCATTTTTACTATACAAATTAACAACTCTGAGCCTGTAAGGATCTCAGGGATAGGTTTTAGTGCTACCTGATTATTACCACTTGGGACCAAGAAATGCCTGCATCTTGTTATGTCAAATACCTTCTTCCCTGCAGGGTTCCTGGGGAAGCCCTATGTACTAAAGAAAACAGCAGAATGGAAATCAAAGTACCATTGAATTTACAGTTGAGCAAGTAGCAGAAAGCCTTCATGCTTAATTGAACCTAACCTATATCACGGGGCCTGGAGGCAAGTTCAGGATCATCTAAAAACAGAGAGCATAAGTGAGAAAGAATTCAGAAGAGATCCTAGAACAAGAAAAGAAGAAAAAGAGAGGGAGATGTTTGGATTTACTCCCAAAGACATAGGTTCTGCCTAGGTGTACTTAGTACTGTGACAAAAAACACAAGATAACACATAGAATAGTCATGCCTTAAAGGTGTAAAATTCTGCTCACTAGTAAGCCTTAGTGAAGTAATGATTCTGGGCTCTGACCAATTTTGACTATTTTTTTGTGAGGGTCAGGGAGCATCTAGTAGAAGAGAGCTGATGTGGGTGTATCAATTAGCTATTACCTTAAAATATAATTTCTTTATAGCAGCACTATTGACATTTTGGGGCCAGATAATTCTTCATAGTAGGGGGCTGTCCTGTGCATTGTAGGATATTTATCAGCATTTTTGGCTTCTACCCACTAGTTGCCAGTAGCACCCCTCAAGTTGTGACAACAAAAGATGTTCCCAGACATCACTAAATATCCCTGGAGGGGGCAAAATCATACCTGGTTCAGAACTATTACCTTAAAACAGCCACCATTTCTTTTCACTCACATGACTCGTGGTCACATGTTGGGAGTTCAGCTGACCCTGGGCTGGGTACCTCAGCTTCATCCTGCAGGTTCCACTGGACTTAGCTATTCTCTGTAGGTTGGGCTCAGGTCTGCACTAAGTATGTTCATTCTAGTGCCCTTGCTGAAGGACAACAGCTATCTAAGGGAAACTCTTCACATAATGGTGGCAAAGTCACTTGCCAGCAGTAGAAGAACTTCCATTTACATAGCAAAGTGCACAGATAATATAAGAAGAGGTGAAGAATTGGGGGTTATAATTCACTCTATTACAGTGTATCTGCTGAAAAAAGAAGTCTCTTCCCCACAGATGCCATACCTTATAATTCTCTTGCTCTTTATGACATCAGGTATGTTAGCAGTTGCAAGTGTCTAAATAAATAGATGCATGTTTGCCCGCCTTCATCCTCAGTCTATGTCTGCAAGCCTCATGTCTCATCAGATGTGAAATAATTCAAAAGGAAAACCATAAGCCATTTTAGCTAGAAAAGATATTGAACTGTGTCACAGAGCAGCTGGTGGGGCCCTTTGTCCCAATACAAGCTCTGCTTTGGCTGAGACCCCATTCAGGAAATTATTCTCCTCATCAAAAGGACTGACTACAACCTCTTCAACTGCCATATCAGGAAAAAATTAGGACACAACATGAAAAATTGAGAGATGCAGATATCAAAAATGAGAAGAGATGGAGGACCACAAACAGAGAAGTTATCTGAGAGCATTTGTACCAATTCATCAGTGGGAGCAAACTTCCTTTGGAATCTAATTGATAAAGATTCTGTGATTAAAGACAGATTCTATTGCAAAGAATAGTAATGGTTCTAATGCAAGCAAAATCTTGGCTTACATCACCATAGGGCCTAGAAGACTTGAAACAACAAAATAAGAAGGGAGTCCATACACAGTAGGAGCAAACTATTCTCTTCTGCTTTAGAATTTTCACCATGTGAGAAACGTTAGCAGGTTTTACACCAGAGCTCTCAATATCATTTATATTTGGCTGGATATAGTACCACATAACTACAGAGCAAACTGCACTTAAGTTCTCTCCCCATGGAGTGGATTCAGTTATTCTACATCCATTCTTCTGTGGTCTTCAAGATGCCTAAACTAAAGAATTTATCCAGGTTTTATTCAAGATGGATATCTGTATTAGTGAAACCACACATGACTATCGGTTAATTAATTGCCTTGTGGCAATTCCAGTCTGGATGAGCTACACATTTCAGCTATTCAAGATCATTCTAGAAGCATCGGGAAAGATTTCACACAAAATGTGAATCCAGTATGATGTGGAACACATTTCCCCCATTAGAAACCAAAAGAATCAAGGTGACAGTATCTCATTCTATTTAAACATGCTTTTCTAACTCTGAGTTTTCCACTTAGTTAGGAATATATTACAAAGGAGAGTATAAAGTGTTACTGAGCTGTCCTTAACCTTCAAAAAATTCCAAGTATGTGCTGTAGCTATAGACTATAATATCCAAGGATCTCCATCTTCCCACCATATTTTCCAGTGTTTTTATAAAATATAGATTCCAGAGAAAATGTTACCTAAATTAGACTAAATTCCGTATTATTGATCTTTATGACCTCCTGCTTCCTTTGCTATGGCACTATAATTACCTTATAAAAGAAAGAGTGAAATAATAGATGACAAAAACATTCACTGAATTTCCCTCTCACCCAAGCTATCATCTGGAATCTATGAGTCTCTCAACCTTTTTCTAAAACTATTAATATTATTGCTGTGTTGACCTTTGCTGCTGTTTGCCATTTATAAATTTACAGATCAGCAAGCACCAGTAAATCTTGTCAGAATTAATGCAAATATAAGACATAGTCATTACTAGATCCTCACAGTAAAGAATAGCTTGCTACAATGTTATTACTGAGACACAATTTATCCTGATTTCCAGACAGATGAGACACCCTGAATGCAGGCAGTAAACCTGCTCTGAGAAATAAATTTCACTGGGGTTGCCCACACAGAAGTTTGTTCATGCGGATGAATGCTATCAGTGCAGTGAGTGGCAGAGTGATTGATTCACTCCTGAGTATCTCCCATCTCCCCACTGCTGGAAAATGAAAGTTAATTTACTCTCATTTGTTCTCTTCACTACAATAGCCATTTTTAGTGGTTGAATTCAGAAAATGAAGATGGGTAAATCATGGTCCAGATGACTCCATCCCCCACCCCACCCCCGCCCCGGGCACTAAACATGCTTTTATATTTCAGCCCTGCACATTTCTTTCCTAGGACTCCCTAGAATTAATATACCAAATTCCAAGTCTAACAGAAAGCATTCTTTGCTGTGTTGGATGCGCTTACGTTTCTGATATATAAATAAGTGGTTCCATAAAAGAGCTGACAATATGTAGGTAGCAGAATTCCTGTTTATGACAATTCCATCTCCTCAATGCATTTTTAAATCTCTATGAAGAATTCTTGTGGTGATGTTTATTGAACTAAGAATTTTAATACAGTAGTCTTAGAGAAAGAGTGTGAATAAATGAGTAAACTGTGGAAAATAAAGCTAAGCTAAACATTTTTCTGTTTCCAGAAAGTAACTAGCTGAAATGAGTGTATTCATCAAATCTTGGAGAAAGAAGGAAAGTTCAAAAGAAATTGATTCTAAATTTATAGAAACTTGGATATATGACCAAAGGGAGTGTGGACATGAAATGGACTCATGCTCTTATTTTGGCTTCTAGTCAAAACTGAGTACCTTGGGACTTCTCTGGTGGTGCAGTGGTTAAGAATCCGCCTGCCAATGCAGGGGACACAGGTTTGAGCCCTGTTCCGGGAAGATCCCACATGCCACAGAGCAACTAAGCCCACGCGTCACAACTACTGAGCCTGCGCTCTAGAGCCTGCAAGCCACAACTACTGAGCCTGCATGCCACATCTACTGAGCCAGCACTCTAGAGCCCACCTGCCGCAAACTACAGAGTCCATGTGTCTAGAGCCCGTGCTCCACAACAAGAGAAGCCACCACAATGAGAAGCCTGAACACTGCAACGAAGAGTAGCCCCCACTCAATGCAACTAGAGAAAACCCACGGGCAGCAATGAAGACCCAACGCAGCCAAAATATAAATAAATTTAAAAAAAAGAGTACCTCTGACTTCAAAGAACATGAAAAGTCAAAACCATAAATACCACAAGGGGATGCCCTCAAGAGCAACTACCACAAGGGGAGAAAACATCAAGATTAAGACAATGAGAGCATATTTATAAAAGAAGCATTCAGGAAGGAGATCAAGATGGCAGAGTAAAGGACGCAGAGTTCACCTCCATCCATGAATATGTCACAATTACATCCACATGTAGGGCAATTCTCATGCAAAACTAACTAGAAACTGCCAGAAGGACTCCCACACAACCAAGACTGTAAGAAAGATACATACGTAATCAGGTAGGATGGGAAGTAAAGCATTGGGACAGGACCTGTGCCCCTGGGAGGGGACTAAGAGGAAAAGGAAGATCACATGGGGGGATATTCACCCTGGTGAGTGAGTGGGTTGAGCCACAGATTGGGTGTTCCAGTCCTGGGGTCCTATGCATAGGAGAAAAGCTCCCTTGGCTGCTTGGAAAACTGCTGGTACAGACAGAAAGGCTAGAGAAGCCTAGACTCCACTTGTGAGGAGTGCACAGGTGCTCCTCCCAAGCAGGGAGGAGAGAGGCCTGCCTTAGGGACTGCTGCCTCACCATACTCCCCAGTCTGAGATGAGAGAGTGCTGTGGGCCCCTCTCTCCATGCCACAACTTGGCACTGGATCTAAGGTGACCAGGACTTGGGAAAAGACTCGATCTAGGGACACAGAAGTGATCCAGGGACCCAAGGCATAGACCAAGTGGGGCAGTAGTGGCCATTGCTGGCCCTTATTCAAACAGTTTCCCAGAAGCAGCCCAGACTTCTGATGGCAGCATGGCTACCAGAACTCCTGAAATCCTTTAACTATGCCCCCAGCTCAAGGTGAATGAATGCTCTAGTCCCATCCACTCCATACCACAGACTATCACTAGATCTGGGGTAGCCACGACAAGTGAAAGAATGAAACCATAGGCTGTGTCTAAGCAGAGCCACAGAAGCCTGCACAGATAGCACACTGAATTTCTGTAAATGCATGAGCCCCACTTGCTTCAGCAGTCCCCTCCTTTGGGGCTGAGGCCCCAGTGAAGGGAGAAGGAAGGACACATACTTAAAGGGAACAGAGCCAGCTCAAGCCCAACCCTCAGGGGCTTCTGCTCCAGCAACTTAGGAGCAGACCATACCTCAGGCAGGGCACTGATGGCCACAGAGCAGAGGAAGACTTGCCTCAAACTCTGCACAGGCTCTACCTCTTTCATCACCAGCTACACCCCCTAACAAGGTGATAGCAGCCAGCACACCCTGAGGAAAGATGTGATAGGCATTCACATCAAATTCAGCCTTCCCGGGCTTCCCTGGTGGTGCAGTGGTTGAGAGTCCGCCTGCCGATGCAGGGGACACAGGTTCGTGCCGCAGTCCAGGAAGATCCCACATGCCGCAGAGCAGCTAGGCCCATTATCCATGGCCACTGAGCCTGCACGTTCGGAGCCTGTGCTCCGCAACGGGAGAGGCCACAACAGTGAGAGGCCTGCATACCGCAAAAAAAAAAAAAAAATTCAGCCTTCCCACCAAAGGCACTGGGCAAACACAGTCTATAGAGAGACCGTCCCACAAAAAAACATCGCTTCAAGACCACAACAGATAACTGTTTCACCTAAACTCATATAGACAGAGAAAGTTAAGTAAAATGAAAAGGCAGAGGAACTGCTCTCAATTGAAAAAGCAAGAGAAAATCCCTGAAAAAATAAATAATGAAACAGAAATAAACAATTTACTGGACAAAGAATTCAAAACGTTGGTAATAAAAATGCTAACTGTATTAAGGAAGAGAATTGATCTAAACATGATCATTTAACAAGGAACTAGAAAATATAAAGAAGATGCAATCAAAAATAAATAATTCAATATGTGAAATAGAAATAAAAAGCAGTCTAGAAGCAATGAATACCAGACTAAATGACACAGAAGAACACATAAGTGATCTAGAAGATAGGGGTTCCAGAAGGAGAAGAGAGACATAAGAGTATTGAAAACGTATTTGAAGAAATTATGGTTGAAAACTTCCCAAACCTAGAGGAAACAAATATCCAGGTACAGGAAGCACAAAGGGTCCCAACAAAATGAAGCCAACCAACCCACAACAAGACATATCATAATTTAAAAAGGCAAAAGTTAAGGATAAAGAGAATTCTAAAGGCAGCAAGAGAAAAACAAAGAGTCATATACAAGGGAATCCCCATAAGGCTATCAGCTGATTTCTCTGCAGAAGCTTTGCAGAACAGAAGGGAGTGGCATGATATGCTTAGAGTGCTGAAATGAAAATCCTGCAACTTAGGATACTCTACCTAGCAAGATAATCGTTTAGAATAGAAGGGAGATAAAGAACTCATGCAAGCAAAAACTGAAAGAATTCAGCAATACTAAACCTACCCTGAAAGAAATGTTGAAAGGTCTTCTCTAAATAGAAAAGAAGAATTTATAGGAAAGGGAAAATCCCAATTGGAAAGACAAATATATAGTAAGGATTCAAGATGACTTAAATAAGTTAGTACCTAGATTGAAAGAAAATTGTAATAGCAACTGGAACTACAATAATAAACAAAGGGATGAGGATGGATATAAAAAATATGACATCAAAAACACAAAATGTGGGGCTTCCCTGATGGTGCAGTGGTTAAGAATCTGCCTGCCAATGCAAGGGACACGGGTTCGAGCCCTGGCCTGGGAAGATCCCACATGCCGCGGAGCAACTAAGCCCCTGCACCACAACTACTGAGCCCACGTGCCACAACTACTGAGGCCTTCATGCCTAGAGCCCGTGATCCACAGCAAGAGAAGCCATGACAATGAGAAGCCCATGCACCACAACAAAGAGTAGCCCCCACTCACCGCAACTAAAGAAAGCCCGTGCACAGCAACAAAGACCCCACAGAGCCAAAAGTTAATTAATTAATTAATTAATTAATTATTTAAAAAACACAAAATGTGGGGAAGGGAAGCAAAAAATGGAGATCTTTTAGAATGTGTTTGAACTTAAATGACTGTCAGTTTAAGTCAAGTAGAGATAATTATGGATCAACATATATGAAACCCATTCTAACCCCAAATCAAAAACCAACAATAGACACACAAAAACCAAAAAGAAAGGAATCCAAGCATACTACAAAAGAAAACCATCAAACCACAACAGGAGAAACAAAAAGAAGAAGAAACGAACAGAGAAGAACTACAAAACAACTGGAAAACAAGTAATAAAATGGCAATAAGTACATACCTATATAATTACTTCAAATGTCAATGGACTAAATGCTCTGATCAAAAGACACAGGGTGGCTGATTTGATAGAAAAACAAGATCCTTCAATATGCTACCCACATGAGACTCACTTCAGGGCTAAAGACACACCCAGACTGAAAGTAAGGGTATGAATAAAGACATTTCATGCAAATGGAAATTACAAGAAATAAGAGATAGCAATACTCATCTCAGACAAAATAGCCTTTAAAACAACAGCTATAACAAAAGACAAAGAGGGGCATTGAATAATGATAAAGGGATCAATACAAGAAGTGGATATTATACGTGTTAACATTTATACACCAAATACAGGAGCACCTAAATATAAAAAGCAAATACTAACAGACATAAAGGGGGAAATTGACAATAATTCAATAATAGTAGGAGATTTTAACACCTCACTGACATCAATGGGAAACATCATCCAGACGGAAAATCAATAAGGCAACAGTGGTCTTAAATGACACAACAGACAAGCTGGATTTAATTGATGTCTATAGGATATCACATCCCAAAACAGCAGAATACACATTCTTTTTAAGTGCACATGGAACATTCCGCAGGATAGATCTCATACTAGGTCACAAAACAAGCCACAACAAATTTAAAAGAATAGAAATTATATCAAGCATTTTTTCTGACCCCACCAGTATGAAACTAGAAATCAACTACAGAACGAAAAACAGAAATTAAGCAATTTACTTAATTTACTATCACATTTGCTATCATTTACTACTACATTTACTGCCACATCAAAAAGAATAAAATACCTAGGAATAAACCTATCTAAGGGGGCAAAAGACCTGTACAGTGAAACTATAAGATGCTGATGACAGAAATCAAAGATGATACAACAGATGGAAGATATACCATGTTCTTGGATTGGAGGAATCAATATTGTCAAAATTATTATAGTACCTAAGGCGATCTCCAGATTCAGTGCAATTCCTATCAAATTACCAATGGCAATTTTCACAGAACTAGAACAAATAATTTCAAAATATTTGTGGAAACACAAAAGACCCTGAATAGCCAAAGCAATCCTGAGAAAGAAAAATGGTGCTGGAAGAATCAGGCTCCCTGACTTTAGATTATACTATATACAAAGCTACAGTAACCAAAACAGCATGGTATTGGCACAGAAACAGATATATAGTTCAATGGAACATAACAGAGGGCCCAGAAATAAACCCATACATATATGGTCAGTTAATCTACAGCAAAGGAGGCAAGAATATACAATGAAGAAAAAACGATCTCTTCAACAAATGGGGCTGAGAAAACTAGACAGCCACGTGTAAAACAATGAGATTAGACCATTCCCTTGTATCAAATACAAAAATAAAGTTAAAATGGAGTAAAGACCTAAACATAAGACCTAAAACCATAAAACTCCTAGAAAAAAACATAGGCAGAATACTCTTTGACATAAATCATAGCAATATTTTCTTGGATCAGTCTTCTAAGACAAAAGAAATTAAAGTAAAAATAAACCAAAAAAAAATCTATGATCATCTCAATAGATGTAGAAAAAGCATTTGATAGAATTCAACATCCATTCATGGTAAAAAAAAAAAATCTTAACAAATTAAGTATAGAAGAAACATAACCTCAACATAATAAAGCCCACATATGACAAGCCCAGAGCTAACACTATACTCAATGGTGAAAGATCAGAAACAAGATCTGATCTTTCCTCTAAGATTTTCTTCTTAGAAACCAAACAAGGATGCCCACTTTTATCACTCCTGTGCAACACAGTACTGGGAATCCTAGCCAGAGGAATCAAGCAAGAAAAAGAAATAAAAGCCATCAGAATTTGGAAAAAAAAAAAAGAAATAAATAGGACAGTTGAAATAATTTTATATATAGAAAATCTTAAATACTACACCAAAAAACTGTTAGATGTAACCAACAAGTTCATCAAAGTTGCAGGATACAAAATTAAAATGCAAAAATCAATAATGTTTCTAAATATTAATACAAATTACCTGAAAAAGAAATCAAAAAACAGCCTCATTTGTAATATCAACAAACACAATAAAGTATTTAAGAATAAATTTAACTAAGGAAATGAAAAATCTCTAAACTGGAAACTACAAGACATTTATGAAAGAAATAGAAGACATGATAAATGGAAAGGTATCCCATGTTTGTGGATTGGAATAATTAGTACTGTTAAAATGTCCACATTACCCAAAGCTATCTATATTCAATGCAACCCCTATCAATATTCAAATGACATTTTTTACAGAAGTAGAAAAGAACTATAAAGTTTATATGAAACCACAAAAGCTCCCGAATATCCAACGCAATCCTGAGAAGGAAGAACAAAGTGGAAGGCACCACACTTCCTGATTTCAAGCTATATTATAAAGCAGAGTAATCAAAACAGTATAATACTGGCATAAAAGACACATAGATCAATGGAACAGATTGAGAGCCCAGAAATAAACTCATGTATGTACAGTCAAGAAGAAAACATATTTTTTTAAAAAGTTCCTTGTCATGTATCATGGCAATGATTTTTGGATATGACACCTAAAGTACAAGCAAGAAAATCAAAAATAAACAAGTGGGACTACATCAAACTAAAAAGCTTCTACACAGCAAAATAAATGATCAACAAAATGAAAAGATAACCTATGTAAGGGGGAATATTTTTCAAATTATTTATCTGATAAGACTTTAACATCCAAAATACAAAGAACTCATACAACTCAATAGCAAACAAACAAAAAAACCCCAAATAATCTAATTTTAAAAATGGTAAAGAATCTGAATAGAAATTTCTCTAAAAAAGATACATAGATGGCCAGCAGGTACATGAAGAGGTGTTCAACATCAGTAATCATAAATGAAATGCAAATCAAAACCACAATGAGATATCACCTTATGCCCATTAAAATGGCAAGCATCAAAAAGACAAGAGATAAGAAATGCTGGGAAGGAGGTGGAAAAAGGGAACCCTTGTGCACTGTTGGTGGTAAGTTGGTGCAGTCACTACAGAAGACAGTATGGAGGTTCCTCAAAATATTTTTAAAATGAATTACTGTATGATCCAGCAGTTCTTCTGCCTGGAATGCATCCAAAGGAAATAAAAACACTATGCTGAAGAGACATCTGCACCCCCACGTTTATTGCAGCATTATTTACAATAGGCAGGATATGGAAACAACCTGAGTGTCCATTAGCAGATGAATGAATAAAGAAAATATGGCATACACACACACACACACACACACACACACACACACACACACACAGAGTGGAATATTATTCAGCCATAAAAAATAAGGACATCCTGACATTTGTGACAACATGGATGGATCTTGGGGATATTAGGGTAAGTAAAATAAGTCAGACAGAAAAAGACAAAGACTGTTATCACATATATGCGAAATTTGAAAGAAAGAGAGAGAGAGAGAAAGGAGAAGTGAAAGGAAAGGAAAGGAAAGGAGGGAGGGATGGAGGAAGAAAACAAAACTCATAGTAAAAGAGATCAGATTTGTGGTTGCCAGAAGCAGGGTATAAGAAATGGGAGGACTAGATGCAGGTGGTCAAAGATACAAGTTTCCAGTAAGACAAGTAAACCCTGGAAGGCAAACATGATGACTATATTTAATATTACTGTATGGTATATATGAAAGTTGTTGAGAGTAGATCCTAAGAATTCTCATCACAAAGAAAAAAAACCATTTTTCTCCTTTTTTTGTGTCTATATGAGATGATGGATGATAACTAAAGGTATTGTGGTAATCATTTCACAACATACATAAGTCAAGTCGTTTTTTCCTACACCTTAAACTTATATAGTGCCATATGACAGTTATATCTCAATAAAACTGTGGATAAAAGGTTATAAGATTTTAAAAGTGACTTTCATTTTGATAAAGCATCATCTTGAGAATAAATTACAAAGATACAAGCAGGAAAATGCTACTAAGTGTCTGCTTGTAAAGACAGGTAACATTTCAGAACTCAATTTATAAATGAAAAAGTAATTTAACCAACATATCATTAGGCTGTTTTAACCACAACAATAAATATAACTTTAAACAAGATTTTTAGAGGGTGGAGTCAAGAGTTCACATCTCCCCACAACTAGGGAGCCTGCTGGACACTGGTGGGGCACCTCAAAGAGATGGGAGGAACCCTCAAATGAACTGGTAGGATGTGGGGGGACTGAGGGGGAGGGAGAAGTGGAGGCCAGGCAGGAATGGCACCCCTGAGGGGTGGCTGAGAAGGGGGATGGGTTCCCACACCTGCAGGTACCCTCAGGGGCTCGGATCAGGGGAGCATGCCCAGCATTTCCCCTGCCCAATCAGCCAGAGAAGTCTGCCTGGCTATTGGGCTGGGTCCTATGACTCAGAAGCTCCCTCTGGGCCATATTGGTCCTGGAGGCATAGGAGGGAGGATGGAGGAGAACAGGACAGGCAGGCAGGAGGGGGTCTTCTGGGGCCAGAGGAGCAGGAGAGAAGAAGGGTGTTTGCCCTGCCCACTTGGGCATGGGAAAACTGCTAAGTGCCCAGGCTGATCCCCTGCCCTCCAAAGCCCACTCAGGGCCACGTGGGTCCTGAGGTCATAGGAGGGAGATGGGGGGAGCGGGGGAGAACAGGAGAGGCAGGTGGGAGGGGCCCTCCAGGACTGGAGGAGCAGGAGAGGAGTGGAGGGCGTTGGCCCTGCCCACTCAGTCCCAGGAAGCCTACTGGGCTACTAGGACGGGTCCCCCACTATCCAAGAACACCCCCCGCATTGGTCCTGGGGGCATAGGAGGTAGGCTGGGGGAGAGCAGGAGAGGCAGGTGAGAGGGGCCCTCTGGGACTGGAGGAGCAGGAAATGGTGTTGGCCCCTCCCACTTGGGCCCAGGAAGCCTGCTAGGCTCCCAGGTGGAGTCCACCAGCCTCGGAGACCAGAGGTGGGAGGCATGCCTCAGCCCCTTCTGTTGAACCTAAGCCCCACTCCCCACACCTCCCAGGGCCTTTTTCAATCTTGTGGGTCCTAAGAATAGGCCCCGCCCACTGCCCAAACACTGCCCCTGCTTATGCCCCACCCTCTACAGCCAAGGATTTATCCACCATTTCTTTTTCTCCTCTTTTTTACTATTGTGGTTCTGTTTTATCTTCCAGTTGTTTCATCTATATTTTTATTTATATATTCTTTCTAACATATCTGTTAGTTTCTCAGTATAATTTTATTTTTCACTTTGCTATTGTTACCTTTTTTTTTTTTTTTGACACCCCGTGCAGCTTGTGGGATCATGGTACACGAGCTGGGGGTTGGACCGAAGCTCCTGTGGTGGGAGCTCTGAGTCTGGACCACTGGACTAACAGAGAACCTCAGACTCCAGGGAATATTCATCGGAGTGAGGTCTCCTGGAGGCCTTCATCTTGGCACAAAGACCCAGCTCTACCCAACATCCTACAAGCATCCTACAGTGTTGGAAGCATGGGGCCAAACAACAACCAGTAAGAGGGGAACACAATCCCACTCATAAAAAAAAAAAAATATGTCTCAGATGAAAGAGCAAGGTAAAAGCCTACAAGACCAATTAAATGAAGAGGAAATAGGCAAACTACCTGAAAAAGAATTCAGAGTAATGATTGTAAAGATAATTCAGAATCTCGGAAATAGAGTGGAGGCACAGATTGAGAAAATACAAGAAATGATTAACAAAGACCTAGAAGAACTAAAGAACAAATAAACAGAGATGAACAACACAATAACTGAAATGAAAAATACACTGGAAGGAATCAATAACAATAACTGAGGCAGAAGAATGAATAAGTGACCTGAAAGACAAAATGACAACACTAAATGCACCAACATTTGAATTATATGGGTCCCAGAAGAAAAAGAGAAAAAGAAAGGGTCTGAGAAAATATTTGAAGAGATTATACTGGAAAATTTCCCTAATGGGAAAGGAAAGAGTCACCAAAGTCCAGGAAGCACAGAGAATCCCATACAGGATAAAGCTTATGGAAAAACACACCAAGACACATATTAATCAAACTAACAAAAATTAAATTCAAAGAAAAAATATTAAAAGTAGCAAGGGAAAAACAAAAATAAAGTAAAAGGAATCCCCATAAGGTTACCAGCTGATTTTTCAGCACAAACTCTGCAGGCCAGAAGTGAGTAACAGCATAAATTTAAAGTGATGAAAGAGAAAAACCTACGACCAAAATTACTCTACCCAGCAAGAATCTCATTCAGATTCAAGAGAGAAATCAAAAGCTTTTCAGACAAGCAAAAGCTAAGAGAATTCAGCACCACCAAACCAGCTTTACAACAAATGCTACAGAAACTTCTCTATTTGGGAAACACAATAGAAGAAAAAGAACCACAGAAACAATCCCAAAATAATTACGAAAATAGTAATAGGAACATACACATCAATAATAACTTTGAACATAAATGGATTACATGTCCCAACCAAAAGACAGACTGGCTGAATGGACACAAAAACAAGACCCGGGCTTCCCTGGTGGTGCAGTGGTTGAGAGTCCGCCTGCCGATGCAGGGGACACGGGTTCATGCCCTAGTCTGGGAAGATCCCACATGTCACGGAGCGGCTAGGCCCGTGAGCCATGGCCGCTGAGCCTGCACATCCGGAGCCTGTGCTCTGCAATGGGAGAGGCCACAACAGTGAGAAGCCCGCGTACCACAAAAACAAACAAACAAAAAAACAAAAAACAAGACCCATATCTATGCCATCTACAAGACACCCACTTCAAACCTAGGGACACATACAGACTGAAAGTGAAAGGATGGAAAAAGATATTGCATGCAAATGGAAATCAAAAGAAAGCAGGAGTAGCAATTCTCATATCAGACAAAATAGACTTTAAAATAAAGACTATTACAAGAGACAAAGAGGACCCTACATAATGATCAAGGGATCAAACCAAGAAGACATAACAATTGTAAATATTTGTGCACCCAACATAGGAGCACCTCAATACATAAGGCAAATGCTAACAGCTAAAAAAGGGGAAATCGACACTAACACAGTCATAGTAGGGGACTTTAACACCCCACTTTCACCAATGGACAGATCATCCAAAATGAAAATAAATAAGGAAACACAAGCTTTAATTGACACATTAGACAAGATGGACTTAATGGATATTTATAGGACATTCCAGCCAAACACAACAGAAAACAATTTCTTCTCAAGTGTACACAGAACATCTCCCAGGATAGATCATATCTTGGGTAACAAATCAAGCTTCAGTAAATTTAAGAAAATTGAAATCATATAAAGCATCTTTTGTGACCGTAACACTATGAGACTGGAAATCAATTACAGGAAAAAAACTGCAAAAAACACAAATACATAGAGGCTATACAGTGTGCTACTAAATGACCAAGAGATCACTGGAGAAATCAAAGAAGAAATAAAAAAATACCTAGAAACAAATGACAACGAAAACATGCCAAGCCAAACCTGTGGGACACAGCAAAAGCAGTTCTAAGAGGAAAGTTTATAGCAATTCAATCTCACCTCGAGAAACAAGAAAAATCTCAAATAAACAATCTAACCCTACATCTAAAGCAAGTAGAGATACAAGAACAAAGAAAACCCAAAGTCAGTAGAAGTAAAGAAATCATAAAGATCAGAGCAGAAATAAATGAAACAGAAATGAAGAAAACAATAGCAAAGATCAATAAAACTAAAAGCTGGTTCTTTGAGAAGATAAATAAAATACACAAACCCTTGGCTAGACTCATCAAGGAAAAAACAGAGAGGATGCAAATCAATAAAATTACAACCAACACTGCAGAAATATAAAGGATTATAAGACTCTACTACAAACAATGATATGTCAATAAAATGGACAACCACGAAGAAATGGACAAATTCTTGGAAAAGTACAATTTTCCAAGACTGAACAAGGAAGAATTAGGAAATATAAACAGACCTATCACAACTAATAATATTGAAGCTGTAATTACAAATCTTCCAGCAAACAAAAGTCCAGGACCAGATGGCTTCACAGGCGAATTCTACCAAGTATTTAGAGAAGAGGTAACACTGATCCTTCTCAAACTCTTCCAAAAAATTGCAGAGGAAGGAACATTCCCAAATTCATTCTACAAAGCCACCATCACCCTGATACCCAAACCAGAAAAAGATAACACAAAAAAAGAAAATTATAGACCAATATCCCTGATGAACATAGATGCAAAAATCCTGAACAAAATACTAGCAAAGCGAATCCATCAGCATATTAAAAGAATCATACACCATAATCAGTGGGATTTATCCCAGGGATGCAAGGATTCCTCTATATATGCAAATCAATCAATGTCACTACACCACATTAACAAATTAAGGAATAAAAACCATATGATCATCTCAGTAGATGCAGAAAAAGCTTCTGACAAAATTCAACACCCATTTATGATAAAAACTCTCCAGAAAGTGCACACAGAGGGAACCTACCTCAATATAATAAAGGCCATCAGGCTTCCCTGGTGGCACAGTGGTTAAGAATCTGCCTGCTAATGCAGGGGACACGGGTTTGAGCCCTGGTCTGGGAAGATCCCACATGCCGTGGAGCAACTAGGCCCATGCGCCACAACTACTGAGCCTGCGTGTCTGGAGCCTGTGCTCCGCAACAACAGAGGCCGCGATAGTGAGAGGCCCATGCACCGCGATGAAGAGTGGGCCCCGCTCCCCGCAACTAGGGAAAGCCCTTGCACAGAAACGAAGACCCAACACAGCCAGAAGTTAATTAATTAATTAATTTTTAAAAAAAAACAGCACCCACTTCTATAAAAATAAAAAAATAAAGGCCATATATGACAAGCCCACAGCAAACATCATACTCAATGGTGAAAAACTGAAAGCATTTCCTCTAAGATCAGGAACAAGACAAGGATGTCCATTCTCACCACTCTTATTCAACATAGTTTTGGAAGTCATAGCTACTGCAATCAGAGAAGAAAAAGAAATAAAAGGAACCCAAATTGGAAAAGAAGTAAAACTGTCACTGTTTGCAGATGATACAATACTATACATAGAAAATACTAAAGATGACACCAGAAAACTACTAGGGCTAATCAATAAATTAGGTAAAGTTGCAGGATATAAAATTAATGCACAGAAATCTCTGGCATTCCTATACACCAACAACAAACAGTCAGACAAAGAAATTAAGGAAACACTCCCATTTACCATCGCAACAAAAAGAATAAAATACCTAGGAATAAACTTGCCTAAGGAGGTGAAAAACTTATAGTCAGAAAAGTATAAAACACTGATGAAAGAAATCAAAGATGACATAAACAGATGGAGAAACAGACCATGTTCTTGGATTGGAAGAATCAATATTGTGAAAATGACTATACTACCCCAAGCCATCTACATATTCAATGCAATCCCTATCAAACTACCAATGCCATTTTTCACAGAACTAGAACAAAAATTTTACAATTCATATGGAAACACAAAAGACCCTGAATAGCCAATGCAATCTTGAGAAAGCAACATAAAGCTGGAAAAATTGGGCTCCCTGTCTTCAAACTACACTACAAAGCTACAGTAATCAAGACAGTAACATACTGGCACAAAAACGGAAATATAGATCAATGGAACAGTATAGAAAGCCCAGAGATAAACCCACACACATGTGGTCACCTAATTTACGACAAAAGAGGCAAGAACATAAAATGGAGAAAAGACAGCCTCTTCAATAAGTGGTGCTGGGAAAACTGGACAGCTACATGTAAAACAATGAAATTAGAACTCTCCCTAACACCACACACAAAAATAAACTCCAAATGGATTAAAGACCTAAATGTAAGGCCAGACACTATAAAACTCTTGGAGGAAAACATAGGAAAAATGCTTTGACATAAAAAACATCAAGATTTTTCTGACCCACCTCCGAGAGTAATGAAAATAAAAACAAAAATAAACAAATGGGACCTAATGAAATTTAAAAGCTTTTGCATAGCAAAGGAAACCACAAACAAGACAAAAAGACAAACCTCAGCATGGGAGAAAATATTTGCAAATGAAACAACGGACAAAGGATTAATCTCCAAAATATACAAATAGCTCATGGAGCTCAATATCAAAAAAAACAAACAATACAATTAAAAGTGGGCAGAAGACCTAAAGACATTTCACTAAGGAAGACATACAGAGGGCCAAGAGGCACATGAAAAGATGGTCAACATCACTAATTATTAGAGAAATGCAAATCAAAACTATAATGAGGTATCACCTCACACCGGTCAGAATGGCCATTATCAAAAAACCTAGAAACAATCAATGCTGGAAAGGGTGTGGTGAAAAGGGACCCCTCCTATACTGTTGGTGGGAATGTAAATTGATACAGCCACTATGGAGAACAGTATGGAGCTTCCTTAAAAAACTAAAAATAGAATTACCATGACCTAGCAATCCCACTACTGGGCATATACCCTGAGAAAACCATAATTCAAAAACAGGCATGTACCACAATGTTCATTGCAGCACTATTTACAATAGCCAGGACATGGAGCCAACCTAAATGTCCATCAATAGATGAATGGATAAAGAAGACGTGGCACATATATACAATGGAATATTAGCCATAAAAAGAAATGAAATTGAGTTATTTGTAGCAAGGTGGATGGACCTAGAGTCTTGTCATACAGAGTGAAGTAAGTCAAAGTGAAAATCAAATACCGCATCCTAACGCATATGTATGGAATCTAACAAAAAAATGGTACACATGAACCTAGTGGCAGGGCAGAATAAAGACACAGACATATAGAGTGGACTTGAGGATACAGAGCGGGAGGGGGAAGCTGGGGCAAAGTGAGAGTAGCAGCGACATATATACACTACAAAATGTAAAATAGCTAGTGGGAAGCAGCAGCACAGCACAGGGAGATCAGTCTGGTGCTTTGCGATGACCAATAGGGCTGCTAGGGAGGGTGGGAGGGAGGCTCAAGAGGGAGGGTATATGGAGATGTATGTATGCATATGGCTGATTCACTTTGTTGTACAACAGAAACTAACACAGTATTATGAAGCAATTATACTCCAATAAAGGTCTATTAAATATAAATAAATAAAAACAGTAAGAAAAATAAATTCAAAGTAAAATAATTAAGTATCATAAAAACAAAAACAAGATTTTGGGAGCAGCCAAACAAAACAGATAACAAACTTAGGTACTACTAATGTCAGTAAGAAAAAAATGATTCACAAACCAGGCATAGGACTCCATGATGTATTTGTCTCATGGTTAAAAGCAAAACAAAACAAAACACAACTCAGCATCCAAGTCATTACACTGTGAGTTATTCTGTCCACCTAGACAAATAATAACTATGTTTGTTCCTCTTTTAAAATATAAGGAATGCCTACTCTTTTTCCTACTCGGCATAAATTTCAAGGCTTGAAAAGGTAAAATTCCTAAATTCCTCCCTTTTTATTTTGTTTTACTCTTTTGAATTTGTGTGTTTTGTTTTTTGTAACCCACCTCAAAGACTTTTGGGAATGAAGCAGGCATGACAAAATAATAAATAAAAAGAACAGGTGCAAATCTTTAAGATTGCTTCTAATTTCTCCCACCTTAATAGAAAAAAAAATCCTAGAGTACTGTCCCATTTCCTAAATTCCCTTTGCAGCAAAACTCTCCTCATCAAATTTCCCACCCCACCTCCTGCCACACACTGCACCAAAAGTCACATAGCCTACATTGTTGCTAAAACCACCGATCAGACTTTATTTGGTATGCTTTCTTTACCTGGTTTCCAGGATATCTCACTCTTTTGTTTTTCTTCCTACTTTTCCTGTCACTCCCTTTCAGTGTTCTCGGCTAGTTTACCCTCTTCTCCTAGACCTCTTAAATTTGAAATGTCCCAAGAATTTATCCTTAGTCCTCTGCTTTCTTCCAACTAAATATGATATATATGCTTATAACATCCAAGTTTATATATCTAGTCCAGACCTCTCTACCAAACACCAGATTCACATATTCAAATGCCTACTTGATAACTAGGCATCATTTCTAATTCAATATTTCCAAATATGAATATCTGATCTTCTCTACCTTCCTCCAAAAGAAATACACTTTCCATTGCACTGAATACTAATTCTGTCCTTCCAGTTGCTAAAGCTAGTAAACTACATCATCCTTGAATCATTTCCTTTATTCATGCCCCATATACAAAATCAATAAACTCTTTTTGATGGTGTATTCAAAATATATTTAGGGGGACTTCCCTGGTGGTGCAGTAGTTAAGAATCCGTCTGCCAATGCAGGGGACACGGGTTCAGTCCCTGGTCCAGGAAGATCCCACATGCCGCAGAGCAACTAAACCCATGTACCACAACTACTAAGCCTGTGCTCTAGAGCCCGTGAGCCACAACTACTGAAGCCTGCGCTCCTAGAGCCTGTGCTCTGCAACAAGAGAAGCCACCACAATTAAAAGCCCATGCACCACAATGAAGAGTAGCCAGCGCTTGCCACAACTAGAGAAAGCCTGCATGCAGCAAAGAAGACCCAACACAACCAAAAATAAATAAATAAATAAAATTGATGCTTTAAAAAAATACATATATATATATTCAGAATCTGACCATTTCCATTTCTTCATTCACTCATCCTAGTCTGAACAAAATTTAGTGCTCAGCTGCATTACTGCAATAGCTTCCAACATATCTTTCTCTTTAACTCTTGTGCTCCTATAGTCTATTATCAACACATCTGCAATG
This sequence comes from Neophocaena asiaeorientalis asiaeorientalis, assembly GCF_003031525.2. NCBI lineage: Eukaryota > Metazoa > Chordata > Mammalia > Artiodactyla > Phocoenidae > Neophocaena > Neophocaena asiaeorientalis. The sequence continues at coordinate 95,129 of NW_020174569.1, read as the reverse complement.
ATCCTTTTAAAATAAAAGTAAAATTGTGACATTTCACTTGGAATAAAAAAAGAAGTCCTTAAAATGGCTCACACAGGCCTCTGTGACCTGGCCCCTCCCAGATCTCATCTCTTACTACTCTCTTGTTTGTTCACCCTAATCTACCAAAATCACCTCCTTATTATTCTCCACATATGTCATAAGGCATTCTCTTGCCTTGAGATCTTTGCAATGACTGTCTTCTCTTCCTGAAAGGCTCTTTCTCCAGATAATCAATTGGCTAATTACCTTATTACCTTCAAGTCTGTGCCCATATGACAGTTTGTCATTGGTACTCTCAGACCCAGAACCCCAACTCTGTTACCTTCCTCTATGTTTCCCCTAGCATTTATCACTTTCTAACATATTATGTAATCTACTCATTTACTGTTTCTCCCCATGAGAATAAAATCTCCAGAAATGCAGAAATTGGACCTGTTTCATGGATATATCTATCCAAGCAATGAAAAGAGTGCCTGGAAATGGTCGAAGATCAACAAATATTATTGGAACTAATGAATATTGCTCTAAAAGGAAACTTCAGGCAAAAGGAAAACATAGGGAAAACAAAGGTACTGATAAGATTATCTGACTCATACCTCTCCTAAATGAAAAATTCACTGAAAATGAAAAGCCACCAATTTAAGGAATAATAGCACTAGAATGGATTTTGTAGCACAGCTGGGATATTAACCTGGACTTATGATTTTCAAGCCAACGTCCCTTGAATTACAATGCACTGCATCCCATGAGTTATCTGCCCTCCATAAAAATAGAGGGCTTGTCTTACAAGTAAACTGCAATAAAGTTTTATCAAAGTCTAACTAAAATTAAACAGGAATATAAATCTATTATAATCATATTTCATTTTCTTATAACCCCTGCCTGATAAAAGTACATCTAAAAAGGCTAGCTTCAAAGATATAGAATAGGATAGGAAAAGGCTAGTAAGTGTATAGAACACTTGAACAACACTTTCAACCTAATTAATGTGTGAGAAATTATACCCAGCACCTATAGAAAACATTCTTTTCAATTACACATATAATGGTCACCATAATAGACCATACAGTGTATCATAAATTCACAGTGAGTTTTAATATATTGAAATAATACAGAATATGTTCTCTGACCATAAGAGAATTAAATTTAAATCAACTAAAATATCTCTAAAATCTCCAAATAAATTAAGCAACTTCTTGTAATTAACAGGTTAAAGAAGAAATCACTAGGAATATTAGAAAACATTTTTAACTTAATGATAAATGCACAATATATAAAAATTATGAGATGCAACTAAAGTAGTATTCTAGAGGTAAATTTATATCTAAATGTTTATATTTGAAAGGAGGAAAGCTGAAGATCAGCGATGTAAGCTTCTACTTTAAGAAGCTAGAAAAAGAAAACAAGCAAATTAAACCCTAAGTGAATAGAAATTTTAAACAATTTAGATATGGGCAGAAATTGAAAAAATAAAAAACAGACAGTAAAGAAAATTAATGGTCAAAAGTTGATTCTCTGAAGAGATTGATAAATAAAATTGATAAACTTTATTGATTAAAAAAATTGATAGGGCTTCCCTGGTGGTGCAGCGGTTGAGAGTCCACCTGCCAATGCAGGGGACACGGGTTCATGCCCCAATCCAGGAAGATCCCACATGCCGCGCGGAGTGGCTGGGCCCGTGAGCCATGGCCGCTGAGCCTGCGCATCTGGAGCCTGCGCATCTGCAACGGAAGAGGCCACAACAGTGAGAGGCCCGTGTACCGAAAAAAAAAAATTGATAAATTCCTAGAACAAATGAGGAAAAGAGGCAAAACATTAATTATCAATAATATTAGAATGAAAGAAGCACCATGACTAGAGATCCTACAGACATTAAAAGGAAAATACGCAAATATTATAGAACAGCTTTATGCCAATAAGTTTGACAAAATAGATGAAAAGAACAATTTGCTTCAAAGGTACAACTTAAAAAGCTGATAAAGAATGAACAGGAAATATGAATAGCTCCAAATATGTTAAATTAAATTCATAATTAAATATCATCTCACAAAGAAAACTAAAGGCCCAAATGGTTTCATTAATAAAGTCTATCAAACATTTAAGGAAGAAAAAGAAGAATCTCATTAAATTTGTTTTTTAGAAAGAATAGAAAGTATGAACAGACCAACCACAAGTAATGAAATTGAAACTGTGATTAAAAATCTTCCAACAGACAAAAGTCCAGGATCAGATGGCATTTTCTACAGAACTAGAACAAAAAATCTTAAAATATGTATGGAGACACAAAAGACCCCGAATAGCCAAAGCAGTCTTGAGGGAAAAAAACGGAGCTGGAGGAATCAGACTCCCTGACTTCAGACTATACTACAAAGCTACAGTAATCAAGACAATATGGTACTGGCACAAAAACAGAAATATACATCAATGGAACAGGACAGAAAGCCCAGAGATAAACCCACACACCTATGGTCAACTAATCTATGACAAAGGAGGCAAGGATATACAATGGAGAAAAGACAGCCTCTTCAATAAGTGGTGCTGGGAAAACTGGACAGCTACATGTAAAAGAATGAAATTAGGACACTCCCTAACACCATACACAAAAATAAACTCAAAATGGATTCAAGACCTAAATGTAAGACTGGACACTATAAAACTCTTACAGGAAAACATAGGAAGAACACTCTCTGACATAAACCACAGCAAGATCTTTTTTGATCCACCTCCAAGAGTAATGGAAATAAAAACAAAAATAAACAAATGGGACCTAATGAAACTTAAAAGCTTTTGCATAGCAAAGGAAACCATAAACAAGACAAAAAGACAGCCCTCAGAATGGGAGAAAATATTTGCAAATAAATCATCGGACAAAGGATTAATCTCCAAAATATATAAACAGCTCCTGCAGCTCAATACTGAAAAAACAAACAACCCATCCAAAACTGGGCAGAAGGCCTAAACAGACATTTCTCCAAAGACATACAGATGGTCAAGAAGCACATGAAACGGTGTTCAATGTCACTAATTATTAGAGAAATGCAAATCAAAACTACAATGAGGTATCACCTCACACCAGTTAGAATGGGCATCATCAGAAAATCTACAAACAACAAATGCTGGAGAGGGTGTGGAGAAAAGGAAACCCTCTTGCACTGTTGATGGGTATGTAAATTGATACAGCCACTACGGAGAACAGTATGAACGTTCCTTAAAGAACTAAAAATAGAATTACCATAAGATCCAGCAATCCCACTACTGGGCATATACCCTGAGAAACCTATAATTCAAAAAGACATATGCACCCCGATATTCATTGCAGCACTATTTACAATAGCCAGGTCATGGAAACAACCTAAATGCCCATTGACAGACAAATGGATAAAGAAGATGTGGTACATATATACAATGGAATATTACTCAGCCATATAAAGGAACAGAATTGGGTCATTTGTAGAGACGTGGATGCATCCAGAGACTGTCATACAGAGTGAAGTAAGTCAGAAAGAGAAAAACAAATATCGTATATTAACACATATATGTGGAACCTAGAAAACGGTACAGATGAACCGGTTTGCAGAGCAGAAACTGAGACACAGAAGTAGAGAAAAAACGTATGAACACCAAGGGGGTAAAGCGGCAAGGGGTGGGAGTTGTGGTGTGATGAATTGGGAGATTCGGATTGACATGTATACACTGATGTGTATAAAATGGATGACTAATAAGAGAAATAAAGTAAATAAAACAAAACAAAAAAAAAGAAAGTAGAGAACAGTCAACAAATTATTTTGAGACCAGCCTAACCCAAAATGTCACAAAAAGACATTATAGAGAAAGAAATATTATACTCCCCATGAGTGTAGATACAAAACTTATAAACAAAATATAAGTAAATTAATCCAGAAATATATAAAACAGAGGATATATCATAACTAAGTAGGGTTAGTATTTTAAAAAATCAATACATTTGATCAAATTGGAATAATAAAGGGCAACTGACAAAATTCAAGGCCAAGTCAAGATAAAAACTCACAAACTAAACATGGAAGTGGAACTCCTTTTCTGATAAAGGCCATCTATGAAAACCTATAGCTAACATTATATTTATTGGTGACATAGTGAATATTACCGTATGGCCCCCAAGTTCAGGAATCCTAGTCAGTGTAAAAAAGAAATTAAAAGTATAACAATTGGAAAGGAAGTATTAAACTGTTTTTATTCACAAAAATAAAAATTATATAAATTGATCATATGTTATATATAAAATGCAAAGTAAACTATAGAAAAACTACTAAAATTAATAGGCAAATTTAACAAGGTTGTAGAACAAGAAGTTAATATAGAAAAAAAATGTATTTGTGTATACCAGTGACAAATAATTGAAAAATGGAATTTTAAAACAATGTCATCTGCAATAAGAAAAACTGCAAAATATTTGCACACTGAAATTACAAAACCTTTTAAAAGAGACTGATAAAGACCTAAATAAATGGAGAGATATACCATGTTCACAGACTGAAGCAATCAACATTGAAACAATGTCAATTCTCCCCAAATTATCTATAGAGTCAACACAATCCTGATAAAAATCCCAGCAGGTTTTGTTATATAAATTTACAAAATACATTTAAAATGTGTAAGATATCCCAAAAGGCTTGAGGTACATAGAAAGAAAAGAAAGACTTTAAAGAAAGCAAAGTTGGAGGACCTACACAGCCTGATTTCAAAACTTACTATAAACTTACAGTAATCAAGATAGTGTGACATTGGCCTAAGGAAAGGAAAACAGATCAATAGGATAGATTAGGGATTCCAGAAATAGACCAATACATATATGGTCAATGGAGAAAGGAGAGTCTTTTCAGTAAATGTTGATGAAACAAATGACCAAAATACAAGCTACTACAATCCATAGTAAAACTTAATTCAAGACATATTATAGATCTAAAGATAAAAGCTGAAACTATAAATCTATAAAGCATGGGAGAATACATTCACAGTCTTGGGGGAAACAATAACTCTTAGGACACAAAAAGCACTAACCATAAAAGAAACAAAATGATAATAAATTGAGATTATATCAAAATTGTAAAAGTCTATCTTCTAAAGATACGTTAAAAAATGACAAGTCAAGATGCATACACACACACACCCCAGCAAGTATCCAAATACAGTAAAAAAAAAATTTTTTTAAAAAGCTAAAAATTAATCAAAAGATAGCCCAAATTTTTAATGGGGAAAGGACTACACCACAAAGGAAATAAAAAGCCTATTAAAAAGTATTCAGCATCTTTAGTCATCAGGAAATTGCAAATTAAAGCCACAGTGATAATATTGTTTCACACTCACTAGAACAGCTAAAATTAGGACTGACAACCTCAAATGTTAATTAGGATATGGAGCCACTGGAATCCCCATAACATTGTTGGTGGAATTATAAAATAGTATAACTACTTTGGAAAACTGCTTGGAAATTTCTAAATAAAATTAAACATATATACCCTATAACTGAGCATTTCTGCACCTGAGTACTCAGGAAAAATGAAAACATATCCACACAAAGACCTGCGCAAAATGTTTCTAACAGCTTTATTAATAGTAGTCAAAAACTGGAAACAGCCCAAATATCTATCAATAGGAGAGTGGGTAAATATTTTGGTACAAAAATAAGGAACATAAAAAAAGAGGGACAGGGCTTCCCTGGTGGCGCAGTGGTTGAGAGTCCGCCTGCTGATGCAGGGGACACGGGTTCGTGCCGCGGTCCGGGAAGATCCCACATGCCACGAAGCGGCTAGGCCCGTGAGCCATGGCCGCTAAGCCTGCGCGTCCGGAGCCTGTGCTCCGCAATGGGAGAGGCCACAACAGTGAGAGGCCCGCGAACCGCAAAAAAAAAAAAAAAGAGGGACAAACTACTGATAAAGGCAACAGGACAATTTTCAAAAACATATGTACATGAAAAGAAGCTAGACACAAAACAGTACATGTTATATTATCTACATAAGTTTGCGTACAATCTAAACTAGTCTATAGTGATAGAAATCGGAACATCGGTCACCTCTGCGGGTGGTGTGTACAGAGCAATTACTGCAGAGGTTGAAATGTTCTATATTTGGGTTGATATAGTGTTTATATATGTGCATACATTTGTGAAAATTCATTGAATCATAGATCATTTAAGATCTGTGCTTTCCACTGTAAACGAATTTTATCTAAATAAAGTACTTTAAAATATAAAATATCTTAGTTCATTAGTCAAAAGTCATTGTTGAAACATTATAAGGTGACAGTTAGGAATGTATGTGTTCTCAAAGATAAAATATTGTTGAGGAATTTTGTGATATTTGAAAGCCTAGGGCATATTATTTGGTGGCTGGGCATGGCACAATCTTGACTGATGCTTGAAAGTGAAATGTTGTGTCCTTGCATATTTTATTATGGACATGGGCACTATGAAGGGAAAATCCACCTTTGCTCAAATTATATCACCAGGTTATTGGTGATTAGAAGTATAGGTCTGGAATCCAAGGTAACAGACTAGCATAAAGCATGGAGACCACAGAGAGCATGATCTATATGCTTTGTATTTTCTGGTGAGGAAATCTAAACTTTCTAGGAAATACAAAACATATTTCAATCTTCTGAGTTTTATGTGTCTACAAATAGTATCTTTTTTTTTTTAGCATTTCCATTAAGTAAATGACAATATATGCTTGAATTTGTTTCACAGGTAGAAATATTGAAGCAAAGGAAAATTAAATTCATAATTACTTGATAGCAGTGTGACTAGTTTAAACAGGAACATTTCTAGCACTCAGTCACCTAGTTATCTTAATCGTTCAAAACCTGACAACTAATAAAATTTATTTTTAATTAATAAACCATTTTTAGAATAAGCATCACAACCTGCTCTCCTAATATTAAATAATCAAGCAATGGAAGAAAAAACTTTAAAACCAACCTCTCAAGTTCAGGTCTATAGTGTTTCTCCCAGTAAATGATAGCGCCGTATATCACCAGCAAAGCCCTCTGAGGTCCCGGAGAAAAATAAGATGGAATCTAGGTGAAAAAATAAGCTCTTACCTCATTTATGCTTAATCGGGTTTCACTTGCCTGTAGGGGGCCGAGTGCAGAGGCCTTGCACCAAACCCAAGGGATTAGAGTTCCCAGCACAGAACCAACTGCTGCGCCAGACTCCTCAGCTCTGCACGCCATGTGCAAAAGCACTGCACGCGACACTCAATACAAGATGGCGGCGGCCGACCGTTTGCAGAGATGCTGTGCCTGCACTGTGATCTGAAGCCGCGAGCAGCGCAGCTGCGCCCACCCTGCGAGAACTCCGCCCCCTCCCCTCTGCTGACAAGAACCGTTTAAAGCAGACCCACTGACTGGCAGTTGGGGAGAGCATGAGCTCTAGAGCGAAAGCGTGCACCTCTCCGTTCTTTGACGAAAGAGTAAAGCTTTCCTTTGCTTCTGAACCGAACCTCAATCTTGTTCTATTGGTGCGAGTGACACTGGGCAGAAGGACCCTTGCTGGGGATGGACTCAGTAACACAAACACAGAGGGCAAAATAAAAGTGAGTTAACTATAGAAACAGCTTAGTATTGGCAATAGTTCTCTGAAAGAATGAATAGTATATCTGAGTTTTCCTTTTCTCTAGGTAATTACAAGAGTATATTCAATTTGTTGTTGGAGTATGCCACTGTCTCCCACAAAAGCACTTTTCTTACTTGCTAACTTAGACATTTTTTTTCACCTTTATATAATATAGTTATTACACGGAAATTCAGAGTATACTCACTCTTTTCAGATTTATCTCTTACCCTTATAAAGTAGTTCCCAATCATGTTAGGGTCACAGACCCTTTTGTTAATTGGACAAACACTGCTATGAATTCTCTCTTCCGAAAAAATGAGCATAGATTTGTACACGTCAAGTTTTGTAAATAATTTCTAGGGATCCATGAACTTATGATTAAGAAACCCTGCTTTTAAAAAATCATATTTGAAACTCATAATGATTCTTTTGATGACCAATTTAATTCTATTATTCAACCTATTAAATAGAGAAGTGGTTCACAATTAGGAGTATGAGAAACTCCTTTTTAGATCTACATGTAAAATATTCATTTGATAAAGGTGATACTTTGTGAACCTGTTAAGGAAGTGCATATAGAAAAAACTTTGCTATGATTTCATTTAAATTTTAAATAACAATCACAACCTCTGCTATATTTAAAAATAATGGTCTATGAATGTGAAAAACAGGTTATTCAGTGTAAGGACAATGCTTGGTGTACAGATGGATTTGCAGATCCTTAGGAATAACTCCAAGATGCCCCCGCCCTCCCCCCCTACCACCAACTCCTACCATAGTCCAGAGGCTCAAAGCTAATTGACTGGGAAAAACAGAAATTGATTAAAAGTTCCTAACAGAAAGCATTTTAATTTAAATAAACAGAAGAATATCCTCTGAGTCAGAGAGAGAGAGAAACTATTAAAAAAGTTTATAGTAATACAACCTCTGTAATTATATTGCACTGCTCTTTTAAAATAGCCTTAGTTTGTTTCAATATGTTATTTGCATTTTGTTTCAGAAAGATTTCTTAACAGCAAATTGTTTCCATTTTCATTTATAACCTGTGATGACACAAAGTGAACCAGGTTCTATAAATTACTATGGAAAGTGGTGAGCCAACAATTTGGCAAAACAAAGCCCTGAGGACATGACAAGTAAAAGGGGAATGTGGTGTTTGCAACTGCAGACTAAAACTGAAGAAGAAAAACATTTGAATTGCAAATACCACATTAAAAGTGCACACTGCTCATGATTGCTTTATGCAACAGTTTTGCAGGCCTGAGGTGAGAAATAAAAAATTGGTCACTCAATTTAGTAGCACTGAATGATTGGACTACTTTTGTATCCTCAAGTTCACTAGAGTATCTAGTTATTCACTAGAAGTATACATTAAGTTCATTTACCCTTGATTGCTTTGGGCTAGTAAATATCTTTAAGGACTTTTAAAGCTTTAGTTTGGGCAGAGGCATGATCAGATTGCTTAATAAAGCTACTTTGTGTGAGACCATGACTATGTTTTGCTGTATTTTACAGACATTTTGTCACAGAATCAAAGTTAACTTTTTTTGTTGATTCTCTTTGCCACAGAGGAACCCAGACATGCTCTATTTGCAAACCAACTGCATGAAACGAAAAGCACGGTAATTCTGAAGCTGTTGGCTTGGATAAAATGAGAATGTAATTAAAAAGAAAAAGGTTAGTAAAAGAACATGCTGGGAATTGAAAATAAAAAATGTGAAATGATGTCCCAGCCTGCCCATAGGTCTTTTTCTCAGTGTAGAAAAGCTATCTCAAATGCTCTACTTGTCCTAGAGTCCATGTTCTTCCCCTGCTATTGCTTATTCTTGTGTTTTCTGTCTTTAACAATCCTTGCAAATAATCAAAATTATTTGCATTCAGAGTATTTGCTGCATTACTCTGATGCTAATAATTAGCTCGAATTATTTGTTCATTTGCATAGTGGAGAGAAAAAAAATGATTTTTAGAGCTCTGCTATATCTTTATTTTCATTCTAAACTCCTTGTCACTAGCTCTTTTCCCATAACCATGCTATTTCCACCAAGCACATTACTAATATTTTCAGGAAAATTATAGCCCTGTATTTTAAATTGATTCTTAAGAATATCAATATACCTAAAAAGAAGGCAACTCTTTCTTATTTTGTTTCTCCACACACCAATAATATATAAAACACAGAAGTTTCTTAAACACATTTCATAGTGATCACTGACTTAGAACAGAGGGGGACCTTAGGGGTCATCTAGTGAAACACTCCCATTTTACACATAAAGAAGCTGTGGCCCATATGATTTACCAAGGCTGACCCAGTTAGCGGCAGAGCTAGTGCCAGATTGTTCCCAGGTCCATAAACCAAAATCCCTGGTGATGCTAACTGTGTGTACTGGGATCAAAATCCTCCTACTTGGTAAAGAGTAACTTCATTCTTCCATTTTCTATTTCCACTATAGCTGCCCTGGTTTAGATTTTAATCTTTATTTTGTATGACTTCAAACTCTTATTTTCCTAAGTTAATTATCTAATACACCAATGCTACACTAATCTTCCTAAGAGTCTCCTATTGTCTACTTTGACAAATCCAGCCTTACTTTTCCCTAGGCCTCTTCAGAAAATGATTGCAACCAAAATTCACATCAAATCTGAAGTCTGGGACCTAGGACAATTTTTCCCCATTGGGATGAGATAAAGTCAGCTTCAATGATTTAGCAGAAGAAGACACCAAAGGGAAAGCAGGTTCCACATGAAAAGACAACTTTGATTTGACACATTTTGTCATAATAATCAAACTTTCAGAATTAGGAGACACCTGGTCATTAGCTATCCCATCATTTCCTGAAGAGTGCTCCTTGGAACTCTAAAGGCAGAGGATAGTAGTGTTAATGATTGTGCAGCCAGGTAGATTTAGGAAACTGCAGTTATACCAAGTTAAAGGGATTTCTTGCCTGCAAAATTCTCAGAGGCTTTTATCCTAACAGGTATAGTTACACTCCAAAACAAAAAAATTATAGGCAATAGGTCCCAAGTTTATTTGAACAAGAAACTTTTTACAGGAGATCCCACAGAGTACAGTTTTGAGGGAAAAACGCTGATCTAGACCAATTTGACAAATTGTAATTTAGTGCCAGGAGTCAGAACAAAAACAAAATCTCTTTATTTTCAATCTACTGCTTATACACAGTAATATTTCTGTTTGTCTTAGGCTTTTTTGATTGCAGAAAATTCTCTCAAGCTAAATCAAATAAGAAGAAAACAGTGAGAGAGTCAGAGAGAAGCAGGGAGCCTCATCCAGGATGAGCTGATCACAGGACTCAAGAAGGGCTGCCCTTAGAAGAAGGAGGGAGATTGCCATCTCTAGCTCAAAACTCAAATTAAAAGGCTTAATTATTAGTTGAATAATAATAAGCACTGAGGAATTCATTGCATATAGAAAGATAAAGCATTAAAACTATTTAAACTTCAAGTAAAATCACACACACATATAGTAAGGGAACTTTTAAAAATATGTTTAAAATTTTGTAAGTAAACTCCCACTAGCCAAAAATGGAACATTTTAAGCAATATTAAGAATAACAACTGCAATTGATTGAAAACTTCATATTATATTTAAATCAATGAGTTCACTAAATAAATACACACAATATTCGTAATATATATATATATTATATATATATATATACATATATATATATTGCAGGACACTTTTAGAGAATACTACATGAAAGAATCACATTTATAATATTTTTCCTATACAAGCTATGCTTGGGATAACCAAATAGTTGATGAGGGGAAGTTTCTCTTTACATAACTTTTCCAACTAATAAAGAAGGAATGATAGAATTACAATGTCATCCTAATGAAATAATGGATCTAGGCAATGATCATCAAGGTCCCAAAATTATAAGAAAGAGAGACACACAGAATATTCATCTGTCTCCTGATGGATCCTCCTATAAAGTATTCTTGTCCTAAAACTGAACATGAATTTGATCAATCCTCTATTTCCAAATATCTTTTACAGTAAATACAGGAAATAGAGGAGCATGTTAAGTGATAACAGTGTGGTGCAATCAGCAAAATTCAACAATGCAGGAAACTCTGCTGGGCAAATACCCTGATTTCTTTGACAAATATTGCATGGGGGAAAAAGAGGAACAAGGAAATTATAGATTTTTAAGAGAAATAGCAACTAATTTAAAATGCATGTCTGTTATTCGGATCCTGACAATATTATTTTTTAGGTGTGATAATGTTACTATTTTTTTAAGTATTCACCTTTTAGAAACACATACAGACACTATTTACAGGCACTTGATTTAAAATAACCCAGTGTTGGGTGGAAGCTTTTTAAAAATGAAAGAAATATGACCCTAAGATGATAATTGTTGATTGATACAAGATGATGGCTACATAAAGGGTTCGTTATACTATTATCTCTATTTTTGTATCTGTGTGAAATTATCCTTAATAAAAAGGTCTTACAATGTTTGTTGCTAAATCACACTACAGTTTTTTTATACCACATCAGATTAAGTTTAAGCCAAAAGAAGATAATCAAAGCTTGATTATAAGATGATCAAAGTTTAACTAGAAAATTAGTCAGTCATTTACTCTTCAAATATTCTTTTTCTACCTACAGAATGTTCAACTCATCTGTTTTCTACTGAAAAATATCGTATAATAATGACAACTACCATTTATTAAATATAACTTATTCAGAAATTGGTGCAAAAGACAAGATATAAAACTGATTTAGTTTAGTTTTTCTAACACTTTTCATTTTATGTTTGATATGTTATTTTGAATCTCTATAACAAAATTTCAAATCACACATCACAAAATTTAGCAGAAAAACTACTACTCTTTAACTCTTTCCAGGTTAACTGCATTTCATACTATCCTTTCTGCTGCATTCACTGTATCTACAAAATTGTGCATGTGTATACAAAATCTGCAGCTCAATATAATGGACTCATTCTATATTTCACCAGCTATTTCACGAATATACTTATTCCCCAACCTATTATATTGTAAATAATCCAAGGATAAGGTTCTTATAAATTACTTGGGAAAAAAACCCAGGGTCTGAATAAATCCTATTGAATAGATAAAAGAGAAAAATTATTGTATATTTTAAAAATACAGTTTTTTAGGGCTTCCCTGATGGTGCAGTGGTTGAGAGTCCACCAGCCGATGCAGGGCACACAGGTTCATGCCCCAGTCCGGGAAGATCCCACATGCCATGGAGCAGCTGGGCCCGTGAGCCGTGTCCACTGAGCCTGCGCATCCGGAGTCTGTGCTCCACAACGGGAGAGGCCACAACAGTGAGAGGCCCGCGTACGAAAAAAAAAATACAGTTTTTTCTTCCAACATGAACATTCTTTAATATTTTTCATTAAATTAAGTTTAAAATGGTGGTCTTCTTGAGAAGATATGTGTAACCCAAGCTCTGCCACTAACATTGTGATCTTAGATAAATCATTTAATAACATGGAAGAAGCTTAAACATGCAGGAAAGTATAATATAAAGCATAAAGTACATAAATGACATTCCCTACAGGGAACACTTTATACCACAGGTCATCAAGCTTTCTCCATACAGCGTCGGATAGTAAATATTTGAGGCTTTGCAGACCATATGATCTCTGTTGTAAATACTCAACTGTGCTGATGTACCATGAGAGCAACCACAGACAATGTGTAAAAAATTGTGTTGCTAAGTTCCAATAAAACTTAATTTATGACACTGAAATTTCATTTTTCTAGCATTTTTATGTATTAGGCAATATTCTTCTGATGTTTTTCAAACATTTACAAATGTAAAAACCATTCTTCATTCGCAAGCCCTGCAGAAACAGATACTACGCCAGATTTGGCAGACAGAATATAGTTTACCAATCCCTGCTTTATACATACCCTCTCCCAAGTCTGGGCAATAACCAGAATTGGTTTTCTTGTTAATTTTATTCTATTTCTTATAGCACTGCAGAAAGAGCCATTTTTATTTACACATTTAGTACTTAGTAGAGGTATGTTATGTGATTGCAACATCAGAAACAAATGACTTCAATGTGAAGGATCATCAAGCAGAATCCAAGCTACAAAACAGCTGGAAGGGGGAGAGCACCTGAATCACAACTAACTGCTGAACAATCATCAACAGGAAGACACTGGAACTCACCAAAAAGGATACCCCACAAACAAAGACAAAGGAGAAGCCCCAGTGAGATAGTAGGAGGGGCACAATCACAAAAAAATCAAATCCCATAACCAGTGGGTGGGTGACTTACAAACTGGAGAACAATTATACCACAGAAGCCCATCCACTGGAGTGAAGGTTCTGAGTCCCACGTCAGGCTTCCAGAACTGGGGGTCCAGCAACAGGAAGAGGAAATCCCAGGGAATCAGACTTTGAAGGCTAGCGGTATTTGACTGAAGGACTTTGACACGTCTCGGGGAAACAGAGACTCCACTCTTGCAGGGCACACACAGAGTACTGTGTGCAGCAGTGACCCCATAGGAGACTGAACCAGACTTACCTGCTGGAGTTGGAGGGTCTCCTGCAGAGGCGGGGGGTGCTGTGGCTCACTGTGGTGACAAGGACACTGGCAGCAGAAATTCTGGGAAATAATCCTTGGTGTGAACCTTCCCAGAGTCTACCATTAGCCCCACCAAAGGGCTGTGGGCTCCAGTGCTGGGTCGTCTCAGGCCAAACAACCAACAGGGAGGAAACTCAGCCCCACACATCAGCAGACAAGTGGATTAAAGTTTTACTGAGCTTTGCCCACCAGAGCAACACCCAGGTCTACCCACCACCAGTCCCTCGCATCAGGAAGCTTGCACAAGCCTCTTAGATAGCTTCATCCACCAGAGGGCAGACAGTAGAAGCATGAAGAACTATAATCCTACAGCCTGTGAAACGAAAACCACATCCACAGAAAGATAGACAAAAGAAAATGCAGAGGACTATGTACCACATGAAGGAACAAGATAAAACCCCAGAAAACAATTAAATGAAGTGGAGATAGGCAACCTTGCAGAAAAATAATTCAGAATAATGATAGTGAAGATGATCCAGGGGCTCAGAAAAAGAATGGAGGCAAAGATCAAGAAGATGCAACAAATGTTTAACAAAGACCTAGAAGAATTAAAGGACAAACACCTAGAAGAATTAACAAACAAAAAGAGAAGAACAATACAATAACTGAAATGAAAAATACACTAGAAGGATTCAATAGCAGAATAACTGAGGCAGAAGAACGGATAAGTGACCTGGAAGACAAAATGGTGGAATTCACTGTCATGGAACAGAATAAAGAAAAAAGAATGAAAAGAAATTAATACAGCCTTAGAGACCTCTGGGACAACATTAAATGCACCAACATTCGCATTATAGGGGTCACAGAAGGAGAAGAGAGAGAGAGAAAGGACCCAAGAAAATATTTGAAGAGATTATAGACAAAAACTTCCCTAACATGGGAAAGGAAATAGCCACCCAAGTCCAGGAAGTGCTGAGACTCCCAGGCAGGATAAACCCAAGGAGAAACATGCTGACAATCAAACTGACAAAAATTAAACACAAAGAAAAATTATTAAAAGTAACAAGGGAAAAACAACAAATAACATACAAGGAAACTCCCATAAAGTTAACAGCTGATTTCTCAGCAGAAACTCTACAAGCCAGAAGGGAGTGGCACGATATATTTAAAGTGATGAAAGGGAAGAACCTACAACA
The DNA here is from genome assembly GCF_003031525.2 of Neophocaena asiaeorientalis asiaeorientalis. Taxonomy (NCBI): domain Eukaryota; kingdom Metazoa; phylum Chordata; class Mammalia; order Artiodactyla; family Phocoenidae; genus Neophocaena; species Neophocaena asiaeorientalis. The sequence continues at coordinate 79,785 of NW_020174569.1, read as the reverse complement.
AAGATTACTCTACCTGGCAAGGATCTCATTCAGATTCAATGGAGAAATCAAAAGCTTTACAGACAAGCAAAAGCTAAGAGAATTCAGCACCACCAGACCAGCTCTACAACAAATGCTAAAGGAATTTCTCTAAGTGGGAAACACAAGAGAAGAAAAGGACCTACAAAAACAAACCCAAAACAATTAAGAAAATGGTAATTGAAAATAGGAACATACATATCGATAATTACCTTCAATGTGAATGGATTAAATGCTCCAACCAAAAGACAAAGGCTTGCTGAATGGATAAAATAACAACACCCATATATATGCTGTCTACAAGTGACCTACTTCAGACCTAGGGACACATACATACTGAAAGTGAGGGGATAGAAAAAGATTTTCCATGCAAATGGAAATCAAAGGAAAGCTGGAGTAGCAATACTCATATCAGATAAAATAGACTTTAAAATAAAGACTGTTACAAGAGACAAGGAAGGGAACTACATAATGATCAAGGGATCAATACAAGAAGATATAACAATTATAAATATATATGCACACAACATAGGAGCACCCCAATACATAAGGCAAATGCCAACAAAAGAGGAAATCAACAGTAACACAATAATAGTGGGGGATTTTAACACCTCACTTACACCAATGGACAGATCATCCAGACATAAAACTAATAAGGAAACCCAAGCTTTAAATGACACAGTAAACCAGATACATTTAATTGATATATATAGGACATTCCACCCGAAAACAGCAGATTATACTTTCTTCTCAAGTGCACATGGAACATTCACCAGGATAGATCACATCTTGGGTCACAAATCAACCTTCAGTATATTTAAGGAAATTGAAATCACATCAAGCATCTTTTCAGACCACAACCTGATGAGATTAGAAATACATTATAGGGGGAAAAAAAGTAAGAAACACAACCATGTGGAGGCGAAACAAAGTGTTACTAAATAACAAAGAGATCACTGAAGAAATCAAGGAGGATATCAGAAAATACCTAGAGACAAATGACAATGAAAACACCATGATCCAAAACCTGTGGGATGCAGCAAAAGCAGTTCTAAGAGGGAAATTTATAGCAATACAATCCTAACTCAAGAAACAAGAAAAGTCTCAAATAAAGAATCTAACCTGGGCTTCCCTGGTGTCGCAGTGGTTGAGAGTCCGCCTGCCGATGCAGGGGACGTCGGTTCATGCCCCGGTCCAGGAAGATCCCACATGCCATGGAGCGGCTGGGCCCGTGAGCCATGGCTGCTGAGCCTGTGCGTCTGGAGCCTGTGCTCCGCAATGGGAGAGGCCACAACAGTGAGAGGCCCACGTACCGCAAAAAAAAAAAAAAAAAAAAAAACCCAGAATCTAACCTTATACCTAAAGGAACTAGAGAAAGAAGAACAAACAAAACCCAAACTTAGTAGGAGGAAAGAAATCATACAGATCAGAGCAGGAATAAATGAAATAGAAAAATAAAACAATAGGAAAGATCAATAAAAGTAAAAGCTTGTTCTTTGAGAAGACAAAGAAAATTGATAAACCTTTAGCCAGACTCATCAAGAAAAAGAGGGAGAGGACTCAAACCAATAAAATTAGAAATGAAAAAAGAGAAGTTACAATGGACACCGCAGAAATACAAAGCATCATAAGAGGCTATTACAAATAACTCTATGCCAATAAAATGGACAACCTGGAAGAAATGGACAAATACTTAGAAAGGTATAACCATCTGAGACTGAACAGGAAGAAATAGAATATATGAACAGACCAATCACAAGTAATGAAATTGAAACTGTGATTAAAAATCTTTCAACAGACAGAAGTCCAGGACCAGGTGGCATGTTTTACAGAAGTAGAACAAAAAATCTTAAAATATGTATGGAGACACAAAAGACCCTGAATAGCCAAAGCAATCTTGAAGGAAAAAAACAGAGCTGGAGGAATCAGACTCCCTGACTTCAGACTATACTCCAAAGCTACAGTAATCAAGACAATATGGTACTGGCACAAAAACAGAAATATACATCAATGGAACAGGACAGAAAGCCCAGATATAAACCCACACACCTATGGTCAACTAATCTATGACAAAGGAGGCAAGGATATACAGTGGAGAAAAGGCAGCCTCTTCAATAAGTGGTGCTGGGAAAACTGGACAGCTACATGTAAAAGAATGAAATTAGAACACCCCCTAACACCATACACAAAAATAAACTCAAAATGTATTAAAGACCTCATTGTAAGACTGGACAGTATAAAACTCTTACAGGAAAACACAGGAAGAACACTCTTTGACATAAATCACAGCAAGATCTATTTTGACCCACCTCCTAGACTAATGGAAATAAAAACAAAAATAAACAAATTGGACCTAATGAAACTTAAAAGCTTTTCACAGCAAAGGAAACTATAAACCAGACGAAAAGACACCGCTCAGAATGGAAGAAAATATTTGCAAATGAATCAATGGACAAAGGATTAATCTCCAAAATATATAAACAGTTCATGCAGCTCAATATTTAAAAAACAATCAACCCAGTCCAAAAATGGGCAGAAGACCTGAATAGACATTTCTCCAAAGAAGACATACAGATGGCCAACAGGCACATAAAAAGCTTCTCAAAGCTAATCATTAGAGAAATGCAAGTCAAAACTACAATGAGGTGTCCCCTCATACCGGTTAGAATGGGCATCATCAGAAAATCTACAAACAGCAAATGCTGGAGAGGGTGTGGAGAAAAGGGAACCTTCTTGCACTGATGGTGGGAATGTAAATTGATACAGCCACTGTGGAGAACAGTATGGACATTCCTTAAAGAACTAAAAGTAGAATTACCATATGACCCAGCAATCCCAGTACTGGGCATATACCCAGAGAAAACCATAATTCAAAAAGACACATGCACCCCAATGTTCATTGCAGCACTATTTACAATAGCCAGGTCATGGAAGCAACCTAAAATGCCCATTGACAGACGAATGGATAAAGAAGATGTGGTACATATACACAGTGGAATATTACTCAGCCATAAAAAGGAATGAAGTTGGGTAATTTGTAGAGATATGGATGGACCTAGAGACTATCATATGGAGTGAAGTAAGTCAGAAAGAGAAAAACAAACATTGTATGTTAACGCATATATATGGAATCTTGAAAAATGGTACAGACGAACTGGTTTGCAAGGCAGAAATAGAGACACAGATGTAGAGAACAAACATATGGACACCAAGGGGGGAAAGTGGGGTGTTGGGGGGTGGGATGAATTGGGAGATTGGGATTGACATGTATACACTAATATGTATAAAATAGATAACTAATAAGAACCTGCTGTATAAAAAATAAATTAAATTCAAAAAAATAAAGAAAGTTTAAAAAATAAAATAAAACAGCTGAAAGAATTAGAGGCTATTAAAGATGTAATCTTAAGTGACCTTAAACAATTACTGCTTATACCAATGAGGATTACAACAGCCAGGGGAGAGTGAGTTTATCTTAGGGACTCTAATTGCAAAGGAGGGTTTGGTTAGAACGAGACTATGAAGGAGACAAATTGTCAGTCTACTGTGTGAGCAGGTTAGGGGGGTGTATGTATGCTTGTACTGAGTTCTGGGGTAGAGGTTGAAGAAAACAAAGTCAGCAACCTTGCATGCAATAGCTACAACAGTGCAGAGAAAATCAAAGAGCAACAATATGCAGTTCTCAACAAAATAAAATGAAATAAACAAAAAAAAATTAACAATATGCAGCTCTCCCTAGTAAAAAGTGGATAGGGGTTCGAAAGCATTAGAAAATGACCTTGGAGATGAGTGCTCAAAATGCAACTTAATACCTTCTCTCTGAAAAACCACATGCAAATAATTTGAAGACAAAGTAAAAGCATCCCTCCCATATGCTTGAATCCTTAACTACTTGAGTCAAGTGGAGGTGTGTATGAACCTTAGAGCTAGACTTACATTCTAAGAAAAGATTCAAAGTGACAATATTTTATTAATCAATACCTGAATAATAAAATAGCTATTATTTATCACTGGCCTACCAGGTGCCTGGCAATGTTTCAGATGACATGACCAGTGAACAAAGTTCTCATCTTTATAATGAGGGTTGAAGAAATAAGCAACATTCCTAGGGTCACATGATTAAAAAGGGGCAGAAATTTGAACCCAGATTTGGCTTCAAAATTCAAGCTCTTTCCCATTATTTAGCAAACACAGTAAGCCTTACTTTGACATTCCAGAGCTGCCTATCCATGTTCCTTAATGTGCAAAATGGTAATGCAGTGTAAACAACCCAGCAACTCTGCAGCAACTCAGAGTCCAGAGCCCTAGTTGCCTACAAATGCTGTTTTCAAGCCCCAGTGTTTGTAGCAGATAATAAAAGAGAAATCACACAAATGTCAGTTAAAAATCAAGTTAAATTTGGGCTTCTGACTATGATATATTTCACCATTTTGAATCTCCAAACCTTTTCCCTAGAGCTATAATTAAAAGAGTACAGGGGTAGATAGTCCAAACCTATTTTTGAGATCTATGATTTTTATTTATAGTTAGAAATTTGATTGCAAAGATTTAATTTTCCTTAAAGAAATGAGTTCAAATTCTAATTCACAAATGAAAGGCTTGAACTGGAGCCTTGACTTCCAAAGACATGACAAAGAAAACTCTTTCTGCCCGAGAGCTACAAACAATTCTCCAAGCACTTTTCAAACTCTTCATTTAATTAACAGGGATGATTTATTCCCCATAAAGAAACAGAAATGGTACCATTTCCCGACTGTGTTTCTCTACACAACTGGATACCCTGGGGCTTGAGCTCAGGACTTCAAAAGCAGGCCAGTGTTTATAACCTCCAAGGCCTGCCGGGTTGATTAGCAGGAGAAATGTGGTTACAAGAACATCTCTAAAGGGCCAAGCCATGTGAGCGGAACTGTCAATGTTCAGAAAATGTGGAATCAGAAAGTCTGAACATTTCCTGTGTTAAGGGAACAAACATCACAGCAAATTTTTCTGTTAGAAAATGACTTATCATATGAATGAACTGTGGGAAATGGATTTACTTAATACAAAGATAAATGGGATATTTGTTCATCTATCTTCTCTATTTCTTTTTGAGTATTTCTATGTCTCTTTAATCCTATTTCTTCATCTTCTTACTATTTCTCTTATAAGACTATAGTAATTTCCTTTTTTAAGAATTTTTCATTCCTAGTTTCCACAGTTCTTAATTTTTACTGCCTCTTTGCTAGAAGCCCTCTTTGTGCATTATTTCTTATCTTTCTGAATTTTCTGTCCTGTCTTCCTTGCCTTCCTTGCCAATAATGGGAATTGGGGACTAAACAGAAATAGGAAAAATATGTCCCTGGGATTAAAAACATATATATCCACCACCACATCACCCCCACCCTCACCCACCCCAACAAAGTGATTTCTGTTTCCAAGTTCTTCCTGAAACTCTCCCAAGGACGTTGAGGCCAGAACAAAGTGTGGCACATTAGGATTAGAATACATCACAACAAAAGAATTTAAGCAGGCTGATTTGCCTGGCAAAATGTTGATAGCTGGTAAACTAAGGATCTGGAACTCCTGAAACTCCTGCACACAGTTTGACCAGGTAGTTGGGCCACATCAAATGTACCAAAGACAGGCTTTGTTCCCTCTGTTAGTCCTCCTCTCTGGCCAAATTCACTACCTCATTCTTTATTCAAAAGCTGTTACTCTAAGTGGATGGGCTAGGTCACATTACACAAGTCATGGTTATTTAAGTTGTTTGGTTGTTTGACAATATATACACAAACATACATGTACACACACACACACACACACACACACACACCCACACACACACACACACACCCATAACAAAGAATTCCAGAAAAAAAAGCTGTCACTGAAATGGTGTTTGTTGGATTATGTGGATTAACTTGCAGATAAATGGGACACTAATTCAGCAACTTTTTAAAAAATCTAGTTTATGTTTATTAACTTCTGGAACTCAAATGAAATTCGAGGAAGCATGGAATCATTAGAGTACATAAGAGACTTTAACAGAAAAGAAATATACCAGTTTTTGACAAAACGCCAAATATCCAAAACCGAATAACCTACAACTAAAATATGGTAAGGGTAAGGAAGGGCATCTCTTTAAAATATTTTCTCAGAAACTTTCATTCTGGTTCACTCTCTCTCTCCTTTTCTGCTATGATTGCTTTTAAGCATACAGGGAGACCCTCTCCATCATCACCTTTTTGAACCACATAAGATTTTTATGAGTACAAACATGAATGTGAACTAAAATCTGTGCTCCCATTGGATTCTAATGCACTTCATATCTCTTTGGTACAGTTTTATGTATTTGAAACTTTTTGTTGTTATTTTAATGTTGAAACTGAAATTTTTATTGATCAGTTTGTGTGGTAGGTCTAGATGTTAGTCATGTGCCATCCTCAGTTATTAAAAAGAAGTTAATATAGCTCTTCAGGGATAGACTCCATTCAGTTTCACAGTATCAGCGTTGAACTGAAATTCATTTCAAAACTAGAATGAGCCACATACTATAAAGTGAATGACATAACCATACAAACTTTGAGTGGATAAACTATACAACTATTGAGATTCCCACATCCCTGACTTTCACATATAATTTCTAACATAGACTTTGATTTTAAGCTCAAGCATGTCCATGATTTTCAAATATCTATTTCATTTTTTAAAGTCAGTTAAAATTTCAGATGTTAAATCCTATTTTTAGAATTCCCATTAAATTGCAAAAGAGTTATGCCAATTATACATTAATTCATTTTATAAAATGAATGAATCTAATCTCTTTCAAAAAAAGTCCTTTCCTTACTGAAAACAATTATATACTTCTGTGTTTCTATTATTGTTGCATCTGTTAAGATTTTACTACAGGGGAGACCTTCAAGATGGTGGAAGAATGAAACGTGGAGATCATCTTCCTCCCCACAAATACATCAGAAATACATCTACATGTGGAACAACTCCTACAGAACACTTACTGAACGCTGGCAGAAGACCTCAGATTTCCCAAAAGGCAAGAAACTTCCTACGTACCTGGGTAGGGCAAAAGAAAAAGAAAAAACAGAGACAAAAGAATAGGGATAGGACCTACACCTCAGGGAGGGAGCTGTGAAGGAGGAAAAGTTTCCACACACCAGGAAGCCCCTTCACTGACGGAGATGGGGGGTAGTGGAAGGGAAACTTCGGAGCCATGGAGAAAAGCACAGCAACAGGGGTGCAGAGGGCAAAGTGGAGAGATTCCTGCACAGAGAATTGGTGCCAACCAGCACTCACCAGTCCGAGAGGCTTGTCTGCTCACCTGCTGGGGCGGGTGGGGGCTGGGAGCTGAGGCTCCGGCTTCGGAGGTTAGATCCCAGGGAGAGGACTGGGGTTGACTGCATGAACATAGCCTGAAGGGGCCTAGTGCCTCACAGCTACCCAGAAGGGAGTCTGGGAAAAAGTGTGAACCTGCTGAAGAGGCAAGAGACCATTGTTTCAGGGTGGGCAAGGAGAGGGGATTCAGAGCACCGCCTAAACGAGCTCCAGAGACAGGCGCGAGCCGAGGCTAACAGCGCGGACCCCAGAGACGGGCATGAGACGCTAAGGCTGCTGCTACAGCCACCAAGAAGCCTGTGGGCAAGCATAGGTCACTATCCACACCTCCCCTCCCAGGAGCCTGTGCAGCCCACCACTGCCAGCGTCCCGTGACTCAGGGACAACTTCCCTGGGAGAACACAGCACGCCTCAGGCTGTTGAAATGTCACATTGGCCTCTGCTGCCGCAGGCTCCCCCTGCATTCTGTACCCCTCCCTCCCCCCGACCTGAGTGAGGCAGAGCCCCCTAATCAGCTGCTACTTTAACCCCATCCTGTCTGAGTGAAGAACAGATGCCCTCAGGTGACCAACATGCAGAGTTGGGGCCAAATCCAAAGCTGAACTGCAGGAGCTGTGTGAACAAAAAAGAGAAAGGGAAATTTCTCCCAGCAGCCTCAGGAGCAGTGTATTAAATTTCCACAGTCAACTTGATGTACCCAGCATCTGTGGAATACCTGAATAGACAACAAATCATCCAAAAATTGAGGCAGTAGGCTTTGGGAGCATCGATATATATATTTTTTTCTCTTTTTCTCTTTTTGTGAGTGTGTATGTGTACACGTCCTTGTGTGATTTTGTCGATATAGCTTTGCTTTTACCATTTGTCCTAGTGTTCTGTCAGCCCATTTTTTTTTCTTAGGTAAAGTTTTTAGCGTTTGTTATCATGGGTGGATTTGTTTTTTGGTTTAATTGGTCTCTTCTTTCTTGCTTTCTTTTTTTTTTTATTACTTTTTAGTTTTCTTTTAAATAAATACTTTGTATTTCAATAACTTTATTTTTTTCTTTCTTTCCTCCCTTTTCTTCTGAGCTGTGTGGCTCACAGGGTCTTTGTGCTCTGGCTTGGTGCCAGGCCTGTGCCTCTGAGGTAGGAGAGCCAAGTTCAGGACATTGGTCCACCAGAGACCTCCCAGCTCCATGTAATATCAAATGGCAAAAGCTCTCGCAGAGATCTCCAACTCAACGTTAACACCCAGCTCCATGCAACAGCCAGCAAGCTACAGTGCTGGACACCCTAAGCCAAACAACTAGCAAGACAGGAACACAACTCCACCCATTAGCAGGGAGACAGCCTAAAATCATAACAAGGTCACAGACACCCCAAAACACACTACCAGATGCAGTCCTGCCCACCAAAAGACAAGATCCAGCCTCATGCACCAGGGCATAGGCACCAGTCCCCTCCACGAGGAAGCCTACACAACCCACTGAACCACCCTTAGCCACTAGTGGCAGCACCAAAAACAATGGGAACTATGAACCTGCAGCCTGCCAAAGGACACACCAAACACAGTAAGTTAAGCAAAATGAGAAGACAGAGAAACAGACAGCAGATGAAGGAGCAAGGTAAAAACCCACAAACAAATGAAGAAGGAATGGGCAGTCTCCTGAAAAAGAATTCAGAGTAATGATACTAAACATGATCCAAAATCTTGGAAATAGAACGGAAAAATACAAGAAACATTTAACAAGGACCTAGAACAACTAAAGAGCCAACAAACAATTATGAACAACACAATAAATGAAATTCAAAATTCTCTAGAAGGAATCAATGGCAGAATAACTGAGGGAGAAAAACGGATAAGTGACCTGGAAGATAAAATAGTGGAAATAACTACTGCAGAGCAGAATAAAGAAAAAACAATGAAAAGAACTGAGAACAGTCTCAGAGACCTCTGGGACAACATTTAAACGCAGCAACATTCGAATTATAAGGGGCCCAGATGAAGAAGAGAAAAAGAAAGGGATTGAGAAAATATTTGAAGAGATTATAGTAGAAAACTTTCCTAATATAGGAAAGGAAATCAAAACAATATATAAAATGGAAATAGGAACATACATATCAATAATTACCTTAAATGTAAATGGATTAAATGCTCAAACCGTAAGATATAGACTGGCTGAATGGATACAAAAACAAGACCTGTATATATGCTGCAAAAAGAGACCCACTTCAGACCTAGGGACACATACAGACTGAAAGTGAGAGGATGGAAAAATATATTCCATGCAAATGGAAGTCAAACAAAGCTGGAGTAGTAATTCTCATATCAGACAAAATAGATTTTAAAATGAAGATTATTACAATAGACAAAGAAGGACACTACATAATGATCAACAGATCAATCCAAGAAGAAGATATTACAATTGTAAATATATATGCACCCAACATAGGAGCACCTCAATATATAAGGAAAATGCTAACAGCCATAAAAGGGGAAATTGACAGTAACACAATCATAGTAGGGGACTTTAACACCCCACTTTCACCAATGGACAGATCATCCAAAATGAAAATAAATAAGGAAACACAAGCTTTAAATGATACATTAAACAAGATGGACTTAATTGATACTTATAGGACATTCCATCCAAAAACAACAGAATACACTTTCTTCACAAGTGCTCAAGGAACATTCTCCAGGATAGATCATATCTTGGGTCACAAATCAAGCCTTGCTAAATTAAAGAAAATTGAAATCGTATCAAGTATCTTTTCTGATCACAACGCTATGACACTACATATCAATTACAGGAAAAAATCTGTAAAAAATACAAACACATAGAGGCTAAACAATACACTACTTAATAACCAAGAGATCACTGAAGAAATCAAAGAGGAAATCAAAAAATACCTAGACACAAATGACAATGAAAACATGATGCCCCAAAACCTATGGGATGCAGCAAAGGCAGTTCCAAGAGGGAAGTTTATAGCAATACAATCCTACCTTAAGAAACAGGAAACATCTCAGATAAACAACCTAACCTTACACCCAAAGCAGTTAGAGAAAGAAGAACAAAAAGCCCCAAAGTTAGCCGGAGGAAAAAATCATAAAGATTAGGTCAGAAATAAATGAAAAATAAATGAAAGAAACAATAGCAAAAATTAATAAAACTAAAAGCTGTTTCTTTGAGAACATAAACAAAACTGATAAACCATTAGCCAGACTCATCAAGAAAAAATGGGAGAAGACTCAAATCAATAGAATTAGAAATGAAAGGGAAGAAATAACAACTGACACTGCAGAAATACAAAGGATCATCAGAGATTACTACAAGCAAATATATGCCAATAAAAAGGACAACCTGGAAGAAACGGACAAATTCTTAGAAAAGCACAACCTCCTGAGAGTGAACCAGGAAGAAATAGAAAATATAAACAGAACAAACAAAAGCACTAAAATTGAGACTGTGATTAATAATCTTCCAACAAACAAAAGCCCAGGACAAGATGGCTTCACAGTCAATTCTATCAAACATTCAGAGAATAGCTAACACCTATCATTCTCAAACTCTTTTAAAATATAGCAGAGGGAGGAACACTCCCAAACTCATTCTATGAGGCCACCATAACCCTGATACCAAAAGCACACAAAGATGTAACAAAGAAAGAAAACTACAGGCCAATATAACTGATGAACATAGATTCAAAATTCCTCAACAAAATACTAGCAAACAGAATCCAACAACACATTAAAAGCATCATACACCATGATCAAGTGGGGTTTATTCCAGGAATGCAAGGATTCAATATACAGAAATCAATCAACGTGATACACCATATTAACAAATTGAAGGATAAAATCCATATGATCATCTCAATAGATGCAGAGAAAGTATTCAACAAAATTCAACACCCCTTTATGATAAAATCCCTGCAGAAAGTAGGCATAGAGGGAATTTCCTCAACATAATAAAGGCCATATAAGACAAACCCACAGCCAACATCATTTTCAATGGTGAAATACTGAAACTATTTCCACTAAGATCAGGAACAAGACAAGGTTGCCCACTCTCACAACTATTATTCAACATACTTTTGGAAGTTTTAGCCATGGCAACAGAGAAGAAGAAGAAACAAAAGAATCCAAATTGGAAAAGAAGAAGTAAAGCTGTCACTGTTTGCAGATCACATGATACTATACATAGAGAATCCTAAAGATGCTACCAGAAAACTACTAGAGTTAATCAATGAATTTGGTAAAGTAGCAGGATACAAAATTGATGCACAGTAATCTCTTGCATTCCTATACACTAATGATGAAAAATCTGAAAGAGAAATTAAGGAAACACTCCCATTTACCACTGCAACAAAAAGAATAAAATACCTAGGAATAAACCTACCTAAGGAGACAAAAGACCTGTATGCAGAAAACTATAAGTCACTGATGAAAGAAATTAAAGATGATACAAACAGGTGGAGAGATATACCATATTCTTGGATAGAAAGAATCAACATTGTGAAAATGACTATGCTACCCAAAGCAATCTACAGATTCAATGTAATCCCTATCAAACTACCAATGGCATTTTTCACAGAACTGGAACAAAAAATTTCACAATTTGTTTGGAAGCCCAAAGGACCCTGAATAGCCAAAGCAATCTTGATAAAGAAAAATGGAGCTGGAGGAATCAGGCTCCCTGACTTCAGACTATACTACAAAGCTACAGTAATCAAGAAAATATGGTAGTGGCACAAAAACAGAAACATAGATCAACGGAACAACATAGAAAGTCCACAGAAAAATCCACTCACATAAGATCACCTTATTTTTGATAAAGGAGGCAAGAACATACAACAGAGAAAAGACAGCCTCTTCAATAAGTGGTGCTGGGAAAACTGGACAGGTACATGTAGAAGAATGAAATTAGAACACTCCCTAACACATTTTTGCACAACAAAGTAAACCATAAACAAGATGAAAAGACAGCCCTCAGAGTGGGAGAAAATATTTGCAAATGAAGCAACTGACAAAGGATTAACCTCCAAAATTTATAAGCTGCTCATGCAGCTCAATATCAAAAAAACAAACAACCCTTTGCTAACACATATATATGGAATCTAAGGGAAAAAATGTCATGAAGAACCTAGGGGCAAAACGGGAATGAAGACACAGACCTACTACAGAATGGACTTGAGGACACAGGGAGGGGGAAGGGTAAGCTGGGACAAAGTGAGAGAGTGGCATGGATATATATACACTACCAAACGTAAAATAGATAGCTAGTGGGAAGCAGCCGTATAGCACAGGGAGATCAGCTTGGTGCTTTGTGACTACCTAGAGGGGTGAGATAAGGAAGGTGGCAGGGAGGGAGACGCAAGAGGGAAGAGATATGGGAACATATGTATATGCATAACTGATTCACTTTGTTATAAAGCAGAAACTAACACACCATTGTAAAGCAATTATACTCCAATAAAGATGCTAAAAAAATAAAATAAAATAGAAACAAACAAAAAAAACCCAATAGTTTAATTTTCAATATGGGTTAATATATGATCAAAAACCACTGCTGACTACAGGGCTCTTTCCAAAGAACTGCAAAAAAATGTAAGCCTTTTTCTTTTTCAGGGATTTGATAAGAAAAAATTGATTTTTCCAAGAATCATCATTTCCTTTCACCAAAATATATCTCCTACCTACAAAAGGCAAAAGAGCATGTTAACTCTTTTTTGTATGTCAGGGTTCGATACAAAAGTGAAAAGAATTTTAATTAGAAAATTTCATGTTTCCATGTTCTAAGGAATTAATTTATTTTATACTATGAAAGCAAATGGGGGAGAGAGACTTAATCCTATATGCTCTTATGCAATATTTCACTTCCTATCTCACTGAGAATAAAATGCAAAATCCTTACCATGGCCTAAAGACCTTATGCAATCTGTCCTCACTCCCACCCCAGTAACCAGCCTTGCCTCCAACCACTCTCCCTCTGTTCCCTCTTCTCCTGCCAATCATTCTCCATATTCTTCCTTCCATATCAAAATACACCCTGCCTCAGACCCTTTGCACTTACTGGGTCCTATGCCTGAAATGCTCTCCCCTAGAGAGGAATATGGCTTAATCTGTCAGTTCATTCAGTTCTCTGCTCAGCATTACTTCAGAGAAGTCAATTATCCTATCTAAAATCTCCCATCTTTTACCCTACCACTCTGTATTCTCTTGTCCTGTACAAAGTAGGTGCTCAAATATTTGAAATGTCTGAATGAGTGCTGCAATAAAACCTTGATGGCAAAGATTAAATAACTCTTCCCAAGTATCAGGGATATCTTCAATGACAACCCTTAATCTGGGTCTAGAAGGATGAGTAGAAATCCACTAAGCCCAAAACAGCATGCACTTGTGCAAAATAGCCAGTGGTTCAGGAAACTGAAGTAAAGAGTAAAATGGAGTGAACAGTTAGTGATATGACTTTGTCTGCCTTGAAAATGAATTCAGTCACTGGGGAGCAAAGTTGGGGGTTGAACCCTGGAGAAAAGCCGATATGGAACAAGATCAGCTCTTTTGGAACGACCTCACAGATAAAAGCATGGAGGACAGATTTGGGGCAAGTAAGAACAGAGTCCAGGAGACAGTTTAGTAGGCTAGCATAATGATTTGAGACAAGATGGGGGTTTGAACTTAGGCTATATAACATGGAATGTTAAGAGGAGGATGACTTTTGCTCATAAAAATCTTCAGCAGGGCTTCCCTGGTGGCACAGTGGTTGAGAGTCCGCCTGCCAATGCAGGGGACACGGGTTCGTGCCCTGGTCCGGGAGGATCCCACATGCCGCGGAGCGGCTGGGCCCGTGAACCATGGCCACTGAGCCTGTGTGTCCGGAGCCTGTGCTCCACAACGGGAGAGGCCTTAACAGTGAGAGGCCTGCGTAAAGCAAAAAAAAAAAAAAAAAAAAAAAAACTTGAAAAGTGATGTTTTGGAAAAAAAAAAAAAAAAAAAAAAAAAAAAAAAAACTTCGACAGTGATGACTATTCTATATAAATAACATGTGTCAAAATATCATTTTAGAATATTTTCTTTCTTTACATTAGTAAAATTTGTTGAGCAGATGCAATATGAAAAAAAGAGAAATAGATACTGAAAAAATATCTAGTTCACTGGACAATTTACTGCATTCTCTAAGAGACAGCAATGAATTGTGATGGTCTCACCAGGTGCTGCTACACCTTGAAATTGCAACTACTGAAATACACAGTAAAAATTGTTTCTAGGGCTTTTGGATTCCCATGAGACAAATGCATTTGAAAAGGCTTGCAGGTTATACATGGAAAATAATTGTAAGCAGTATATAGGGAACCTAATGAATAGGAAAGGCTGTTCACAGCAAGATTAATACATAGTATTAAACTTAAATCAATAAAATTCACTCTGGACTCAAGCACTATCTGGTCCTCACTTGGGTGGTAAAACTGAATGATGAAACAAACCATTCCATCACTTTACCAGATAGTGATAGAGGATTATATCCCAAAGATGGAATTTTTTAAATATTAGAGACTTTTTCTCAAGCTCAAAATAGCTTCAGATCAAGATTGTACTCAAATACACCATTTTGTATAAAGGAAAGCAAAAGGATCCATTCTTTTGGCCTTATTTTCTAGTATATCAAAATTATTTTTTGTGGATTTAAAAAATTTATTGACCACATTTGCAGGTATTAATAGATTGTCTCCTAACTCCAAACCCACCTTGTTTTCCCTGCACAAACTACACTTCCATTTTGCCACTTGGCTCCCTTTTAGGCACAGCCACTCAAGAGTCCTAGAGGACACTGCCAGGATAGAGGAGCAAGAAAGGACTTGCAGGGGTCACAACAGCCAGTGGCATTCCTGGCAGTTTATCAGTGGGTGCCTATTGGCAAGGGTCACTGCAAGAGCAGTGGCTCTCAAGTTTCCAGGGCAAGCAGTTCTCATCAAACTCCTTCATCTTCACAGTTGTGAGTAGCGTAGTCCAGGGGCAACCACACCTTTCCTTCAGAGGTCTGAAACTCAGCCTTGCTGGACCTTCTTCTCAGTTCTTTCCTTGTTGACTTGTCCCTTAGCTCTCAGGGGAGTGACCACACTCTACAGATGCTACCTCTGTAGATTTAGGTGTTTTCTTTGATCTTTTTTAGTAGTTAACCACCTTTTACCTCATAAAATTTCTTTATGTCACATTTTCCCTGCTCAAGTGACTGGTGTGGTTTCTGGCTCCTGATTGGTCCCTGTATTATATACTATCTGTTTGTCAATATGCCAAGTAAATATTTACCATCTCCCTCAATATTACCAGTAGCTAGAAAACTAAAAGACAAAGTCAGACAAGGTATCTGAGAAATCTGAATATGCATACTCATTACTCCAGGAACCTACTTATAGGAAGTTATCCTACAAAAATAATTGGATAAGTGTCCCAAAAATAATACACAAGACTGTTTTCATCAAAGTTGAAAAGAACAGAAACAGATTGAAACTAGTTTAAATAAAAAAGGAGACTTATAGAAGGACACCTAAATGTCACAAATGCCGAGCATTACAAATGAGTAGAGCTGGGCAGGATTCATGCACACTGAAACTACTAACTCAAAAGTTGTCAGAACCGAGGCAGTGCCTTTCTCTATTTGTCTCACAAGAGCCACATGAACCATTCCCACAAGCTGCGCTCCCAGCCCCTTCTTGTTGTTCTCCTTTTCCTTCTTTCCACAGCACTCCAATATGCTATATTGCTCATTTAAATGCTGATTGTTTACTGTCCCTTGCCTCTAGTACAGGGGTCTCCAACCCTGGTACCGTCCGTGGCCTGTTAGCAGCCAGGCCGCACAGCAGGAGGTGAGCGGCAAGCGAGCAAGCGAAGCTTCATCTGTATTTGCAGCCACTCCCCATCGTTCACATTACTGCCTGAGCTCTGCCTCCTGTCAGATCAGCGGCGGCATTAGATTCTCATAGGAGCATGAACCCTACCGTGAACTGTGCATTCAAGGGATCTAGGTTGCGCGCTCCTTATGGGAATCTAACACCTGATGATCTGAGGTGGAGCTGAGGCAGTGATGCTAGCACTGGGGAGAGGCATCAAATACAGATTATCATTAGTAGAGACGTTGACTGCACAGAGACCATAATAAATCAACTGCTTGCAGACATAACAAAACCCTATCAGTTGCAAAAATCCTCAACAAAATACTAGCAAACAGAATCCAACAACACATTAAAAGGATCATATATTATGATCAAGGGGGATTTACACAAGGGATAGAAGGATTCCTCAATATATGTAAAACAGTCAATGTGATACATCATATTAACAAATTGAAGGAGAAAAACCATGTGATCATTTCAATACATGCAGGAAAAGCTTTTGACAAAATTCAAAACCCATTTATGATAAAAATTCTCCAGAAAGTGGGCATAGAGGAAATCTACCTCAATATAATAAAGGCCATATACAACAAACCCACAGCAAACATCATTCTCAATGGTGAAAAACTGAAAGCATTTCCTCTAAGATCAGGAACAAGACAAGGATGTCCATTCGCACCACTATTATACAACATAGTTTTGGAAGTCCTAGCCACAGCAATCAGAGAAGAAAAAGAAATAAAAGGAATCCAAATTGGAAAATAAGTAAAACTGTCACTGTTTGCAGATGACATGATATATACATAGATAATCCTAAAGATGCCACCCGAAAACTACTAGAGCTAATCAATGAATTTGGTAAAGTTGCAGGACACAAAATTAATGCAAAGATATCTCTTGCATTCCCATACGCTAACAATGAAAGATCAGAAAGAGAAATTAAGGAAACTATCCCATACACCACTGTAAAAAAAAGAATAAAATACCTAGGAATAAACCTACCTAAGGAGGTAAAACACCTGTACTCAGAAAATTATGAGACACTGAGGAAAGAAATCAAAGATGACACAAACAGATGGAGAGATAGACCATGTTCTTGGATTGGAAGAATCAATATTGTGAAAATGACTATATTACCCAAAGCAATCTATAGATTCAGTGCAATCCCTATCAAATTCCCAATGGCATTTTTTATAGAACTAGAACAAAAAATCTTAAAATTTGTGTGGAGACAAAAAGACCCCGAATAGCCAAAGCAATCTTGAGGGAAAATAACAGAGCTAGAGGAATCAGACTCCCTGACTTCAGACTATACTACAAAGCTACAGTAATCAAGACAATACGGTACTGGCACAAAAACAGAAATATAGATCAATGGAACAGGATATAAAGCCCAGAGATAAACCCATGCACCTATGGTCAACTAATCTATGCCAAAGAGGCAAGGATATACAATGGAGAAAAGACAGTCTCTTCAATAAGTGGTGCTGGGAAAACTGGACAGCTACATGTAAAAGAATGAAATTAGAACACTCCCTAATGCCATACACAAAAATAAACTCAAAATGGATTAAAGACCTCAATGTAAGACTGGACACTATAAAACTCTTAGAGAGGAAAACATAGAAAGAAGAGTCTTTGACATAAATCACAGCAAGATCTATTTTGACCCACCTCCTAGAATAATGGAAATAAAAACAAAAATAAACAAATGGGACGTAGTGAAACTTAAAATCTTTTGCACAGCAAAGGAAACTATAAACCACACGAAAAGACAACCCTCAGAATGGGAGAAAATATTTGCAAATGAAGCAACAGACAAAGGATTAATCTCCAAAATATATAAACAGTTCATATAGCTCAATATTTAAAAAACAAACAACCCAATCCAAAAATGGGCAGAAGACCTAAACAGACATTTCTCCAAAGAAGACATACAGATGGCCAAGAAGCACATGAAAAGCTGCTCAACATCACTAATTGTTACAGAAATGCAAATCAAAACTACAATGAAGTATCACCTCACACCAGTTAGAATGGGCATCATTAGAAAATCTATAAACAACAAATGCTGGAGAGGGTGTGGAGAATAGAGAACCCTCTTGCACTGTTGGTGGGAATGTAAATTGATACAACCACTATGGGGAACATGAAGGTTCCTTAAACAACTAAAAATAGAATTATCATATGACTCAGCAATCCCACTACTGGGCACATACTCAGAGAAAATCATAATTTAAAAAAACACACGCACCCTAATGATCATTGGTGCACTATTTACAATAGCCAGGTCATGGAAGCAACCTAAATGTCTGTCAACAGACAAATGGATAAAGAAGATGTGGTACTTATATACAATGGAATATTACTCGGCCATAAAACGGAATGAAATTGGGACATTTGTAGAGACGTGGATGGACCTAGAGACTCTCATACAGAGTGAAGTAAGTCATAAAGAGAAAAACAAATACCATATATTAATGCATATATGTGGAATCTAGAAAAATGGTACAGATGAACCCGTTTGCAAGGCAGAAATAGAGACACAGATGTAGAGAACAAACATATGGACACCAAGGGGGGAATGTGGGGGGTGGGGTGGGGAGGTGGGATGAATTGGGAGATTGGGATTGACATGTATGCACTAACATGTATAAAATAGAGAACTAATTAGAACCCGCTGTATAAAAAAATAATTAATTAAAAAATTTTTAAAAGCCATATCAGTGAGTGGCAAGTGACAATTAAGCCACATCTGGTGGCAGGTTTTATAGTGGCAAGTGAGTTGATGTACTTCAATTGTACAGCTGCATCTGGTGGCAGGCTTAAATCACAATCCGACACTCATTTTAGTCCATGCATGGCCCGCCCATTATTTTATTTACCACCTCCATCCGTGCCTCTTTCCCGCATTGTGCACTTGTCTCTGTCACAGTTTTGGTAAGCCCACAAGCTAACCCTAGCCAAAATGAATAAAAAACAAACGTCACTGGAGAGCTACTTTGAAAACAGGGAAGACCCAGTGATAACACAGCAGAAGACTCTAAGACTGCCAACAAAAAGAAAGCTGCATTTAAAAGAAAATACCAAGAGTCCTACTTAATTTATGGGTTCATTGCAGCAGGTGATTCACATTCTCCAAGCATGCTTTGTATAATATATGGCGATTGGCTATCCAACAAAGCAATGAAACCTTCAAAACTGCTTCGCCACATGGAGACCGAGCACCCTACACTAAAAGACAAGACTTTGGAGCTTTTCAAAAGAAAAAAAGTGAACACGAAGAACAGAAGCAATTATTGAAGGCCCACCACTTCATCAAATGTGTCTGCACTGAGAAGAGCATCATTCTTAGTGGCTAACCACATTGCTAAAGATGAGAAGCCCTTTACTATTGGTGAAGAGTTGATTCTGCCTGCTGCTAAGGACATTTGTTGTGAACTTTTAGGAGAGGCTGCAGTTCAAAAGGTGGTACGTATTCCTCTTTCAGCTAGCACCATAATTAGATGAACTGATGAAAGAGCAGAGGATTTTTTTTTTTTATCATGTCACTTCCCCCTTTATGGTGCTCAATTGGTTCATCTGTACCATTTTTCTAGGTTCCATGTACATGCGTTAATATACGATATTTGTTTTTCTCTTTTTGACTTACTTCACTCTGTATGACAGTCTTTCGATCCATCCACGTCTCAACAAATGACTCAATTTCATCCATTTTTATACCTGAGTAATATTCCATTTTTCCATTACTCTAGGAGGTGGATCAAAAAAGATCTTGCTGTGATTTATGTCAAAGAGTGTTCTGCCTATGTTTTCCACTAAGAGTTTTATAGTGTCCGGTCTTACATTTAGTTCTCGAATCCATTTTGAGTTTATTTTTGTGTATGGTGTTAGAGAGTGTCCTAATTCCATTCTTTTATATGTAGCTCTCCAGTTTTCCTCGCACCACTTGTTGAAGAGACTGTCTTTTCTCCATTGTATATCTTTGCCTCCTTTATCATAGATTAGTTGACCATAGGTGCGTGGGTTTATCTCTGGGCTTTCTATGTTGTTTCATTGATCTATATTTCTGTTTTTGCGCCACTACCATATTTTCTTGATTACTGTAGCTTTGTAGTATAGTCTGAAGTCAGGGAGTCTGATTCCTCCAGCTCCGTTTTTTTCCCTCAAGACTTCTTTGGCTATTCGGGGTCTTTTGTGTTTCCATACAAATTTTAAGATGATTTGTTCTAGTTCCATAAAAAAATGCCATTGGTAATTTGATAGGGATTGCACTCAATCTGTAGATTGCTTTGGGTAGTATAGTCATTTTCACAATATTGATTCTTCCAATCCAAGAACATGGTATATCTCTCCATCTGTTGGTATCATCTTTAATTTCTTTCATCAGTGTCTTATAGTTTTCTGCATACAGGTCTTTTGTCTCCCTAGGTAGGTTTATTCCTAGGTATTTTATTCTTTTTGTTGCAATGGTAAATAGGAGTGTTTCCTTAATTTCTCTTTCAGATTTTTCATCATTAGTGTATAGGAATGCAAGAGATTTCTTTGCATTAATTTTGTGTCCTGCAACTTTACCAAATTCATTGATTAGCTCTAGTAGTTTTCTGGTGGCATCTTTAGTATTCTCTATGTATAGTATCATGTCATCTGCAAACAGTAACAGCTTTACTTCTTCTTTTCTGATTTGGATTCCTTTTATTTCTTTTTCTCTCTGATTGCCATGACTAGGACTTCCAAAACTATGTTGAATAATAGTGGTGAGAGTGGACATCCTTGTCTCTTTCCTGATCTTAGAGGAGATGTTTTCAGTTTTTCACCATTGAGAATGATGTTTGCTGTGGGTTTGTCACATATGGCTTTTATTATGTTGAGGTAGGTTCCCTCTATGCCCACTTTCTGGAGAGTTTTTATCATAAATAGATGTTGAATTTTTTCAAAAGCTTTTTCTGCATCTATTGACATGATCATACTGTTTTTATTCTTCAATTTGTTAATATGGTGTATCACATTGATTGATTCAGCAGAGGATATTGAGGCACAATTGTCAGAGAGGATTAATGAGTCACCTGGGTATGCAGTCCAGGTTGATGAGTCTACTGATGTTGGCAACAATGCTTGCTTGTGCAATATATTTTTCAGGAGGATGTGAATGAGGATATGTTATGTGCACTTTTGTTGCCAACCAAACCACAGCTGCTGAACTATTCAAGTCTTTTTTATGATTACATAGCAGGAAAACTGAATTGGTCAGTTTGTGTCGGTATATGCACGGACGCAGCGGCTGCCATGACTGGACGGCTTTCTGGTTTCACTATTTGGGTCAAAGAGGTTGCTTCTGAATGTGAGTCTACACACTGTGTCATCCATAGAGAATTGCTGGCTGGCTTAAAAATGTCACCTGAAATTAACAACGTTTTGCAGGATGTGATTAAAATTATCAACCACATTAAAGTACATGCCCTTAACTCATGCCTGTTCACACAGCTGTGTGAAGAGTTGGACGCAGAGCACACACATCTTCTCTTATACACAGAAATGAGATGGTTTTCTAAAGGTAGATCACTGGCCAGAGTTTTTGAGTTATGGGAGCCGCTCCAGAGATTTCTTTTAGAAAAACAGTCACCACTGGCAGCACATTTCAGTGACACAGAATGGGTTGCAAAACTTGCTTACTTCTGTGACATATTCAACCTGCTCAACAAATTCAATCTGTCACTTCAGGAGAGAATGACAACTGTGTTTAAGTTGGCAGATAAAGTGGCTGCATTCACAGCCAAACTGGAACTATGGGGGTGACAAGTGAACATCGGGATTTTTGACATGTTTCAATCATTAGCAGAGATTTTGAAAGAGACTGAGCCAGGGTCTTCTTTATCCCAGCTAGTGCATGATCACCTATCTCAGCTTTCAAAAGAGTTTGAACATTACTTCCCAACCACAAAAGATCCCCAAACTGGGAAGAAATGGATCTGTGACCCATTTGTGAATAAGCAAGGTGAATCGACTTTGTCCGTGCTAGAAGAGGATCAACTGCTTGAGATCACAAATGACAGTGGCCTTAAAAGTATGTTTGAGACAACTTAAAATCTCCATATGTTTTGGATTAAAGTCAAGGTGGAATATCCTAAGATTGTCACAAAAGCACTGAAAAGTCTCCTTCCATTTCCAACATCCTATCTTTGTGAAGCAGGGTTTCTGCAGTGACAGAAACCAAAATGAGATCATGGAGTAGACTGGACATAAGCAACACACTTCTGGTGTCACTGTCTCCCATCACCCCCAGATGGGACCATCTAGCTGCTAGAAAACAAGTTCAGGGCTCCCACTGATTCTGCATTATGGTGACTTACATAATTATTTAATTATATATTACAATGTAATAATAATAGAAATAAAGAGCACAGGAAATGTAATGCGCTTGAATCATCCTGAAACCATGCCCCCACCCTGTCCGTGGAAAAAGTGTCTTCCACCAAACCAGTCTCTGGTACCAAAAAGGTTGGGGACCACTGCTCTAGTATGTATGTTTCATGAAAGCAGAGATCTTTGTCTTATTCACTGATGCGTTCCAAGCAGCTAGAACAGTAAGTGGTACATGGTAGGTGCTCTGTACCTCTGTTCCATTTTTTTCTGTTTCCCTGCTATTTCTTCTTAATTCTCAGCTTGCAGATGGCCAACTATGGCTACTTCAGCTCCCAACTTAAGCTATCAGTGACTAAAGTGGTTTATTAGTTCACAATTACACATTTTTTAAAGAAGAAATCTGATTGCTACTACTCATCTCATCACTTTGTCGGAAGTTATGGAACCCTAAATTAACCCCTCAGTTGTGGAGGGGAAGGGGCGGGTGCAATGTCTTGTACTCCACTACCCATTCAGAAATTTCTAAGGAGGTATGGTTAGGTCAGGAATTGTCCTGCATCTCTAATACAAAGCTAATTATATATGATAACATTCTTTTCAGTAATTATTCAGTAGCATTATTTTTGGTGGAAAAAAATAAACTAAATATCCATTAATTTATATTCATACATTAAAAGTGATGAGACAGTCTATATTTATTCACATGAAAATACATTTATCACATGCAGATTTTTAAAGGATATCATAAAGTAGAACCAAGAGTAAGATTTTATTTCTATATATTATGCACAGAAAATTCTGGAAGGGTATTGACCAAAATGTTACAGTGGTTAGTTTTGGGTGGTGGGATTATAAATTAGTTTCACTTTCTCTTTTAATGTTTTTGTGTATTTATGGGGTTTTTTTGTTACAATAAACTTTTTCTTTTATTACAACAATAGAATAAAGCCACTTACATTATGTAGAAGGAGATAGGAGAATAAACTCTATTGAAAAAAGACTCAGTTACCATAGAAGCCATCCCTAGATAGAAAATAATGACTATCTAGTAGTAACATAAGAATTAAATAAGTTAATCATATAGTATATGAGCTTTAACAATGGTAAAATTGCAATGGCTTGAAATCTATCAGTATGTTCAAATTCATGAGTTCATAATAAAATTTTAAATATTGGTCACCTTCAGATAATGATAGGAACCTAACTCATTATCTTGAAAACTAGTAGGTAAAGGCACAGCAGCAAACATTATCTAGCTTTTTCTATATGAACTGCACCACTAAGTAATCAAATGGGAGATGAGGGGAAATGTCTCTTTATAAAAGTATTCCAACTAATAATGAAAAAGCAATGATAAAATTAGAAAATACCATTTATAAGTACCAATGAATGACTGATATAGGCATTAAATATCAATGGTTGCTCAAAATTACAAAAAGAGAGAAAATTAGACATGCGCCTCCTATAATTGTTCCAAATACTATGTATAGTCTTGACAAAGGAATCAAACCTGCATCAGATCCAACCTCTGGATTTAGCAGCCAAGGTGTTAGAAATATCCATGGTGTTAGAAATATCCATAACTAAAAAACATGTTGAACTGTACCAAAAGGATAGGATCATTAAAATCCATAAAATTTTAATATGGCAAATTCCATGTATCAAATTTTCCAAGTTTTTTAACAGATACATTATAAGGAAATGAAAGGGATGGAAGAGGAACATAGAGATTTTAAAAAGAAAATCATGTCAAATTTTTTAAAAAGTAAACTAATCTACAGTATCTAGGGATACGTATTTGAGTGGCTAAAACTATAAAAAGAAAAATGCAAGGAAGTCATTACTATAAAAGTCAGGATAACAGCAGGAGGGAGAGGGTTATAATAGAACAATATTATTTGTCCTAATAGGACAAATAGAAGGGGCTTCTCAGGTCACTGGGAAGGTTCTATTTCTTGACCTGGGTGATGCTTATCTTATAATTCATTATGCCATACATTTGATTTGGGTAATTTTCTGTATCTGTGTTTTACTTTGCAATAAACATGGTTTAAAAAGTAAAAAGAGTTGACATAAATAGTATTCAATAAAGTTTAACGTCTCTTTTTTAGGAGAAGCTCCAGTTGGGTAAAAGTGAAAGGTAGGAAACTCTGAGACAACAAGATGTTACAGGAAGGGTGGAAAATAAATATTGAAAAAATTCCATATGGGGAAGTTAAATGTGGTTCAAAAAACTTCCCCAATCTCACAATTTTGTCTTGCCCAACTCATACCTCTTTTCAGAATCTATTGTGCTATCCATGGGGCATGGCCACATGGGGGCCTAAGAGTGAAATGATCCTTCCCAGCTTGATTCTACAAGATAGTTTCTCAGACTATTATATTTTCTAGATTTCAGATGTAATTATGCATAAGTAAAAATTAAAATGCCAATAATATTGGAGAGACATGTTAACTGGATCATCACTCATTGGTTTCCAAAACAGCAAAGTTATCCATAATTTCTAACAAAGGGAATCAGCACATCTCATATTCTAAGCTAGACAAAACAATCTTGAGAATCTTAAGACAATAAAATTGTCCCTTGATACCCAAAGGATATTGGTTCCAGGACCCCCACAGATACCAAAATCCATGGCTGCTCAAGTCCCTTATATAAAATGGTGTAATATTTGTATGTAACCTATGCATATCCTCCTGTATACTTTAAATCACCTCTAGATTACTTATAATACTTAATACAATGTAAATGCTATATAAATAGTTGCCACTGTGTAGATCAAGTTCAAGTTTTGCATTTTGGAAATTTCTGGGTTTTTTTCAAATATTTTCAATTAGTGGTTGGTTGAATCCACAGATATGGAACTCGCAGATACAAAGGGCCAACTGTATTTCCAAGTTGCACACCAACCAACTAAACTGTAAATCATATGTCCTGAGTTTCCAAGAACCCAAATTTATCCCTTTGTTTCATCTCCTCTTTTCCCATCTCAACTTTTTTTCTTCTTTTTACACTCTTTTCTATCCTCCCTTGACCACCACCCCAAACCTGGATGCCAACCAGAAAAGATACTGAAATGGAGGTGGGGGGTGCAGAGGAGGAACACATGGCAGGTTGATGAGCAGAAGTGTGGCACAAATAAAAGTATATTTTAGAAATATTATCTTTCTAAATTTGTGAAGGGTGTATTGAGGAAGGAAGGAGGCAAGGAGGCAGATGCGTGGGGAGACCAATGCAGAGGATAGTCCAAACTGAGCCAAAGACTTGGTTTCCTAAAACTAGACATGATCAGGATGGACTCAGCTACTATCCAGACCCATATTTCTAAAATATTATGACACAGATGAAGACATTAGAGAGAAAGAAGGTCCCTTTCAATCCAACATATGCTAACATAATGGATGTTTGACCTGCCCTGCCCAGCTTTCCCAGGCAGGAGGGACATCTCTGTGAACAACACATTGTACCCTGAAAGGATATATAATGTTAAACATTTACACTAAAACTAATCTAATCATAATGCTTCTTAAATGATTCAGAATCTCTTCAATATGTAGCAATAACTAAAACTCATTACTATAAAAATCAATTATCACTACTTGTGTGACTTACAGAAATGCTATTTGAGACTCTAGTAAAGAGAATTCTGAATAAACAACTGTACACTAAAAATGCTTTAGTGGGTTTCCTTTTTTCATCTTTCCTCCTTTTTCTCCAGTCAAAATTAAAACCCTTATTGAGAATATAAATCTTCCAAAGCAAGTAAAATGACACTAAAAAAGCCTAACAACATTTTCCAAATCTAGGACACATGCTGTTTTTTAAATATATTAGACCATATGTAAATATATTGAGGACACTAATAAATGCCCCTTTCAAAAGCTCTTAACTCACAAGGACTTCAAATCACTGTTCAGAAAATAAAGGACTATTGAGAATTTGAAAGTAAGCGTAATTCAGCGCTCTCCAAGTTATTCTGCATTTTTTTCAAGGTTAGTTGTTCTTATGAAACATATATAAATATGCATATCTTGTCTCTGAGTCAGACTCATTTCAGTGTCCTGAAGCAAAAGGAACTAGGAAAGTCATAAGAGACTTTCAGATACCAGAGCCTGAATGAAACTTGAATACCTTCTGTAAGCTTGTGTCATTAAGTGTTTTAATAGTTTTTCAGTGCATGGGCTGCATTTATATCTGGCTGCAAGGCATTTATATTGGCTCAAGCCTTGGCAACGGCTGAGCAAGCTGTTTTCAGTGGGCATTACGGTTAATCCACATCTATGCAAAAGCTGAATCCCACTGGCTTACAGAAACAAAGTGGTTTTATATGGAAGACCAAACAAATATAATCCTGTTTTTCCCACTATACTAATAGGACAGAATTCAACTGGTTGACTATTATTTGGGACAAATTTTTCTTTACAAATCTGCTTTTGAGTTCATGACAATATTCAGTCACTCCAGCAAAAGTATAGCATGGAAATAAAGGACCAAAAAGTTACTTTTTAGACCTAAGGAAACCTTACACAACTAATTACCATTTAGAGGGTCTTCCTATTCAGGAAAGATGTGGGCTCATTAATTCAAATTTTTCCTCTAATTCCAGTGTTTTTTTATTATTGAGTTAGCAGTCATTGAGATTAAAATTAAGAAGTTCCTTTTCCCCATATTTTAATAAGCTAAATGATTTTTTATTTTATTGTTTTGAAGCCAGATTTCCTAAACTACTAAGAAAAACAAAAAGGCAGAGAGAGAGAGAAGAAAGTATTATGAAAACGCTTCTAACAGTGATGTGGAAGATATGCCAAATTCAAAAGCCTTATCAAATAAGATAAAGCAAAGACATTGTTTGCCCATTGAGAATTCTGAGTACTCAGACACTAAGTCCTATCTTTGTTTAAAGTACTGCTGTTTAGTCTTCTCACATTCCACATTGAAAATTGCTATAATATCTAAGAGATCTATGCTACACACAGATTAGTAAAGAGGATACCAACAGGATAATTATGCATTATGTACTTACTGCATGTAAGTCATTTCAGCTGCAATTTCCAAGTCAAGGAATGAAATAAAAATAGGCTTCTGATGATTTGATATGTTATCAGACTACCCTCAGGACTTGCCCTTATACTAATGTGGCAGAAACACTAGTGTGGCCCAGAACATTATAGGTCCAAAACACACATTGCTTCCTTTTTTGTATAGAATACTAGTATTTGGCTTATAATACTCTGATATTATAGCCAACATGTAATATAGGATGGAATATCTTCAACTGTTAACTTCAAATAAGAGACTGAATAGCAGTCTTGGAAATTCTGCTGAAATAGTCAAGTTTGATGATTCAAGTTGAGCCCATTGTTCCCCTCTCAGTGTTTCTGTTCTCAAAAAGTATAACAGGGCTTCCTCGGTGGTGCAGTGGTTGAGAGTCTGCCTGCCAATACAGGGGATGCGGGTTCATGCCCCGGTCCGGGAAGATCCCACATGCTGTGGAAAGGCTGGGCCCGTGAGCCATGGTCGCTGGGCCTGTGCGTCCAGAGCCTGTGCTCTGCAACGGGAGAGGCCACAACAGTGAGAGGCCTGCATACCGCAAAAAAAAAAAAAGTATAACAGAAGTTTTAGCTGAACATGAGTCTTTCACACTAATTGAATTCAACAATATTTATACTATACACAATGCCCTGTGCTAGGCACTATGAAATATTTAAAATAAAACATTCTTTAAAAGCTAGAATGGGAGCCCTGAATGTACTCAACCAGAAGGCAAATAATAAAAGATTTAGCTTAAGTTCTTTTCAGTGAACTGTGATATAGCAAATTAAAGAATTCATAATCTGATGAGTCTAAAATCTCATCACTTCTTTACATTTTCCATTTATAAATAAAAAAGTAATCTCCAAATAAAAAGTGGAGAAAAGTAGCTACTGTATGTGCTAAATTGGATAAATTCTTCAAAGTTCCATCCACCACAGCCCCCAGGGCCTTTTCCAGCCCTGTGGGTCCTAAGCATAGGCCCTGCCCAACACCCAAACCTCACCCTTGCTTAGGACCTGCCTTCCACAGCCAAGGCCTTTCCCTCTTTTTTTTTCCCCCTTCTCCTCTTTTTTACTACTGTACCTTCCAGTTGTTGATTCATCTATATTTTTATTATTTATTCTTTCTAACATATCTGTTAGTTTCCTCGTCTAACTTTATTTTTTACTTTGTTATTGTTCTCTCTTTTTTTTTCTTTTTTTTTTTTGCCACCACACATGGCTTCTGGGATCTTGATTCATAAGCCAGGGATCAGGCTGAAGCTCCTGTGGTGGGAGCTCTGAGTCCAAACCACTGGACAACAAAGAACCTCAAGCCCCAGGGAATATTCATTGGAGTGAGGTTTCCCAGAGGTCCTCATCTCAGCACCAAGACCCAGCTCTACCCAACAGCCTACAAACTCCCGTGTTGGAAGCCTCAGGCCAAACAACCAGTAAGAAAGGAACACAATCCCACTCATTAATAAAAAAAAGAAAATTGAGACAGCAAAATAATATGTCACAGGTGAAGGAGCAAGGTAAAAAGCTACAAGACCAATTAAATGAAGAGGAAAAAGGCAATCTACCTGAAAAAGAATTCAGAGTAATAATAGTAAAGATGATCCAGAATCTCGGAAAGAGAATGGAAGCATGGATTGAGAAAATATAAGAAATGTTTAACAAAGATCTAGAAGAACTAAAGAACAATCAAACAGAGATGAACAACACAATAACTGAAATGAATAATACACTAGAAGGAATCAATAACAGAATAACTGAGGCAGAAGAACGAATAAGTGAGCTGGAAGGAAAAATAGTGGAAATAACTACCAAGGAGCAGAATAAACAATAAAGAATGAAAAGATAGAAGACAATCTGAGACCTCTGGGACAACACTAAACACACCAACATTCAAATTATAGGGATCCCAGAAGAAAAAGAGAAAAAGAAAGGGTCTGAGAAAATATTTCAAGAGATTATAGTCAGAAACTTCCTTAACATGGGAAAGGAAATAGTCACCCAAGTCCAGGAAGCACAAAGAATCCCATACAGGATAAACCCTAGGAAAAATACACCAAGACACATATTAATTAAACTAACAAAAATTAAATTCAAAGAAAAAATAAAAGCAGCAAGGGGAAAACAAAAAGTAACATACAAAGAAATGCCCCTAACGTTATCAGCTGATCTTTCAGCAGAAACTCTGCAGGCTAGAAGGGAGTGGCAGGATATACTTAAAATGATGAAAGAGAAAAACCTACAACCAAGATTACTCTACCCAGCAAGGATCTCATTCAGATTTGATGGAGAAATCAAAAGCTTTTCAGACAAGCAAAAGATAAGAGAATTCATCACCACCAAACCACCTTTACAACAAATGCTAAAGAAACTTCTCTAGGGGGGAAAAACAAGAGAAGAAAAAGACCCACAACACATTCCCAAAACAATTAAGAAAATGGTAATATGAACATACATATCAATAATAACCTTGAATGTAAATGGATTACATGCCCCAACCAAAAGAAACACACTGGCTAAATGGATACAAAAACAAGACCCATATATGTGCTGTCTACAAGAGACCCACTTCAGACCTAGTGACACATACAGACTGACAGTGAAGGGATGGAAAAAGATATTCTATGCAAATAGAAGTCAAAAGAAAGCTGGAGGAGAAATACTCGTATCAGATAAAATAGACTTATAAAGACTGTTACAAGAGATAAGAGAGACTCTACATAATGATCAAAAGATCAATCCAAGAAGAAGATATAACAATTATAAGTGCTTATGCACCCAACATAGGAGTACCATAATACATAAGGCAAATGCTAACAACCATGAAAGGGGAACTTGACAATTACACAATAATAGTAGGGGACTTTAACACGCCACTTACACCATGGACAGATCATCCAAACAGAAAATAAATAAGGAAACACAAGCTTTAAATGACACAATAGAGAAGATAGATTTAATTGATATTTGTAGAACATTCCACTCAAAAGTGGAAGAACACACTTTCTACTCAAGTGCAAAAGGAACATTCTCCAGGATAGATCACATCTTGGGTCACAAATCAAGCCTTGGAAAAAAAATTTTTTTTCACATCTTTATTGGAGTATAATTGCTTTACAATGGTGTGTTAGTTTCTGCTTTATAACAAAGTGAATCAGTTATACATATACATATATCCCCATATCTCTTCCCTCTTGCATCTCCCTCCCTTTCCCACCCCTCTAGGTGGTCACAAAGCACCAAGTTGATCTCCCTGTGCTATGTGGCTGCTTCCCACTAGCTATCTATTTTACATTTGGTAGTGTATATATGTCCACGCCACTCTCTCACTTGGTCCCAGCTTACCCTTTCCCTTCCCCATGCCCTCAAGTCCATTCTCTAGTAGGTTTGCATCTTTATTTCCATCTTGACCCTAGGTTATTCATGACCATATTTTTTTTTTAGATTCTATATGTGTGTTAGCATATGGTATTTGTTTTTCTCTTTCTGACTTACTTCACTCTGTATAACAGACTCTAGGTCCATCCACCACACTACAAATAACTCAATTTCGTTTCTTTTTATGGCTGAGTAATATTCCATTGTATATATGTACCACATCTTTATCCATTTATCTGTCGATGGACACTTAGGTTGCTTCCACGTCCTGGGTATCGTAAATAGAGCTGCAATGAACATTGTAGTACATGACTCTTTTTGAATTATGGTTTTCTCAGGGTATATGCCCAGTAGTGGGATTGCTGGGTCATATGGTAATTCTATTTTTAGTTTTCTAAGGAACCGCCATACTGTAGTAAGCCTTGGAAAATTTATGAAAATTGAAATCATATCAAGCACTTTTTCTGACCACATTACTATGAGACTGGAAATCAATTACAGGGAAAAAAAACTGTAAAAAACACAAATACATGGAGGCTAAACATGGCACTACTAAATAACCAAGAGATCACTGAAGAAGTCAAAGAGGAAATCAAAAAATACCTAGAAACAAATGACAATGAACACACAACAATGCAAAACCTATCAGGCTCAGCAAAAGCAGTTCTAAGATGGAGTTTATAGTAATTCAATTTCACCTCAAGACACAAGAAAAATCTCAAATAAACAATCTAACTCTACACCTAAAGCAACTAAAGAAAGAAGAACAAAGAAAACCCAAAGTCAGTAGAAGGAAAGAAATCATAAAAATCAGAGCAGAAATAAATGAAATAGAAACGAGGAAAACAATAGCAAAGCTCAATAAAATTAAAAGCTGGTTTTTTGAGAAGATAAACAAAATTGACAAACCCTTAGCCAGACTCATCAAGAAAAAAAGGTAGAGGACACAAATCAATAGTTAGAAATGAAAAAGGAGAAATCACAACTGACACTTCAGAAATACAAAGAATTTTAAGAGACTACTACAAGCAACTCCATGCCAATAAAATGGACAACCACGAAGAAATGGACAAATTCTTGGAAAGGTACAATTTTCAAAGACTGAACAAGGAAGAATTAGGAAATATAAACAGACCTATCACAACTAATAATATTGAAACTGTAATTAAAAATCTTCCAGCAAACAAAAGTCCAGGACCAGATGGCTTCACAGATGAATTCTATCAAACATTTAGAGAAGAACTAACACCAATCCTTCTCAAACTTTCCAAAAAATTGCAGATGGAGAATTCCCAAATTCATTCTACAAAGCCACCATCACCCTAATACCAAAACCAGAAAAAGATATCACAGAAAAAGAAAATTATAGACCAATATCACTCATGAATATAGATGCAAAAATTCTAACAAAATACTAGCAAACAGAATCCAACAACACATTTAAAGGATCATACACCATGATCAAGAGGGATTTATCCAAGGGATGCAAGGATTCTTCAATATATGCAAATTAATCAATGTGATACACCATGTTAACAAATTGAAGAATAAAAACCATATTATCATCTCAATAGATGCAGAAAAAGTTTTGACAAAATTCAACACCCATTTATGATAAAAAGTCTCCAGAAAGTGCACATAGAGGGAACCTACCTCAATAATAATAAAGGCCATATATGACAAACCCACAGCCAACATCATTCCCAATGGTGAAATACTGAAAGCATTTCCACTAGGATCAGGAACAAGACAAGGATGTCCACTCTCGCCACTCTTATTCAACATAGTTTCAGAAGTCCTAGCCACAGCAATCAGAGAAGAAAAAGAAATAAAAGAAATCCAAATTGGAAAAGAAGAAGTAAAACTGTCACTGTTTGCAGATGATAGGATACCATATATAGAAAATCCTAAAGATGCCACCAGTAAACTACTAGAACTAATCAATGAATTTGGTAATGTTGCAAGATGCATAATTAATGCACAGAAATCTCTGGCATTCCTATACACCAACAACAAAAAAATCAGAAAGAGAAATTAAGGAAACACTCCCATTCACCACTGTAACAAAAAGAATAAAATACCTAGGAATAAACCTGTCTAGGGGAAAGACTTGTACTCAGGAAACTATAAAACACTGATGAAAGAAATCAAAGAAGACATAAACGGAGAAATATATCATGTTCTTGGATTGGAAGAATCAATATTGTGAAAATGACTATATTACCCAAAGCAATCGTCAGATTCAATGCAATCCCTATCAATCTACGAATGTCATTCTTCACAGAATTAGAACAAAAAAAATCTTACAATTTGTATGGAAACACAAAAGACCCTGAATAGCCAAAGCAATCTTAAGAAAGAAAATGGAGTTGGAGGAATCAGGCTCCCTGACTTCAAGCTAAACCACAAAGCTACAGTAATCAAGACAGTAATACTGGCACAAAAACAGAAATATAGATCAATGGAACAGGATAAATTAGGTGACCACACACATATGGTCACCTAATTTACGACAAAAGAGGCAAGAACATACAACAGAGAAAAGACAGCCTCTTCAATAAGTGGTGCTGGGAAAAGTGGACAGCCGCAGGTCAAGGAATGAAATTAGAACACTACCTAATGCCATACACAAAAATACATTCAAAATGGATTACAGACCTAAATGTAAGACGGGACACTATAAAACTCTTAGAGGAAAAACATTCTTTGAAATAAACGACAGCAAGATCTTTTTTGACCCACCTCCTAGAGTAACAGAAATAAAAACAAAAATAAACAAATAGGAGTTAATTAAACTTAAATGCTTTTGCACAGCAAAGGAAACCATAAACAAGACAAAAGACAACCCTCCGAATGGGAGAAAATATTTGCAAATGAAACAACAGACAAAGAATTAATCTCCAAAATATACAAACAAATCATGGAGCTCAATATCAAGAAAACAAACAATCCAATAAAAAAATGGGTGGAAGACCTAAATAGACATTTCACCAAGAAGACATACAGATGGCCAAGAGGCACATGAAAAGATGCTCAACGTCATTAATTATTAGAGAAATGCAAATCAAAACTACAATGAGGTATCACCTCATACCAGTCAGAATGGTCATTATTAAAAACTCTAGAAACAATAAATGCTGGAGAGGGTGTAGTGAAAAGGGAACCCTCCTACACTGTTGGTGGGAATGTAACTTGATACAATCACTATGGAAAACAGTATGTAGGTTCCTTAGAAAACTAAAAATAGAACTACCATATGGCCTAGCAATCCCACTACTGGACATATTCCCTGAGAAAACCATAATTCAAAAAGAGACATGTACCACAATGTTCATTGCATCACTATTTACGATAGCCAGGACAGGGAAGCAACCTGTGTCCATCGAAAGATGAATGGATAAGGAAGATGTGGCACATATATACAATGGAATATTACTCAGTCATAAAAATAAATGAAATTGTTATTTGTAGTGGGGTGGACGTACCTAGAGTCTGTCATACAGAGTGAAGTAAGTCAGAAAGAGAAAAACAAATACCGTATACTAATGCTTATATATGTAATCTAAAATAAATAAATAAATAAATAATGGTACTGATGAATGTAGTTGCATGGCAGGAGTAAAGATGTGGACATAGAGAATGGATCTGAAGACACGGAGTGGGAGGGGGAAGCTGGGGCAAAGTGAGAGTAGCATTGACATATATAAGTTACTGGATGTAAAAGAGTTAGCTAGTGGGAAGCAGCAGCATAGCACCAGGAGGACAACTCGGTGCTTTTCAACAATCTAAAGGGGTGGGATAAGGAGGATGGGAGGGAGGCTCAAGAGGGAGTGGATATGGGGACATATGTATACATATGGTTGATTTACTTTTGTGTACAACAAAAACTAACACAGTATTGTGAAGCAATTATACTCCAGTAAAGATCTATTTAAAAAAAAATAAATAAATATATATATATATAGTAGAGCACAGAGAAATACAGCCATTATTTTGTAATAACTTCAAAGGGAGTGTAATTGAGTATAATGTGTAAAAACATTGAATCACTATGCTGTACACCTGAAACTAATATAACATTGAAATTAAACTATACTTCAATTTAAAAAGATAAAATTAAAGATAAAAAAATAGCTATGCAAACATATACTCTTAGCTATGCTAATAATTTCTGAGTCATGGAACATCGAATTTTTATGCAATAAATGTCTGATGCATGAAAAAAAAAAAACAAAAACCTACCATTATTTAGAAGTATAAAGAAGACTCACTTCATGAAATGTCTAAACCAGTTGGTAAGTCACTGGGTCCATTTGATATTTTTAAGTCTAAACAAAATGTTTTTTGAATCTTTGTCTTAAGTCTCAACAATAGATGTGAACCATAGTACATGTATGGTAGATTCTTATAATTAGAAATTATTGTCATAGTTAAAAGGATCTATATCAAATGGAAATATTAGTGTGACTCTATCCCACAGGCTCTGTAAATTATTAGGAATAAGAATTTGGCAAAAGCCAAAGGATACAAGTTAGAGGCAAAGATCTGTTCAACTCATGATTTTCTCAACTGAGCAAGGAATGTTAGACGTGCAGGTCTTGTGCACTTCCAGTGAACAATCTTTGTATTCAGTGGGATGCTGACACAGACAACAGAGCTATACCTTTGAATTTAAATCAATCTGAAGAAAATATTACACCCTCAAAGTTGATTTTTCCCATTGTGTTCTGTCAAAAATACTCAGCTGTATTCAGCTATATTTAGCTATACCCTATACCAGTAATGCTATATACTAATGACTGCTATTCCTTGAAAATCATAAAATATTTGTCTACCAGAGCTTAGCCATATAGAACAAGACTGTTTCTTCTGTGTAATTTTCCATCAATACCAGTTGCACCGTATGATTGAAATTCTATGAATTTCAGTCTTTACACAAGTGCATCATTAAGACAACCTCTAGGGAATTAAATAGCCCAAGATTGTTAATGGAATAAGAAAATTCTTATAACAAAAATAACCAAAAAATGTTATTCCATATCTATGGACTGGGTATCTGCCTAGATCTCTAACCATCTCTTTGCATGCTTAATTTTTAAATTTAAGTCATTCCTATAACTTTTAAGCACTCCAGTTTCAGCATAGGAACAACAAAAAAGAGGTTACCAATAGCTTTGAGTACATGGTTTAGCAACTACATTAAACGTGAGCACTTCTCCATCCTTAGAAACAAACCTAAAGTCTGACAAGAGAAAGAAATCTAGAAACCCAACCATGATGAATTACTTCCACTCTTTAGGCAAGAGTATTAATTGTGGAACATAGGATTGACTCATCGTCTTGCCGAGGAGATTTCATTTTACGATCATTTCATCTACAGGGACAAAACAGTTAATTTTTTAGACTTTTATTAAAAAGACATCCAACTGACCTCCCCCAAGGTAGATACAGTAGACTAGTGAGCCTGTTTCTTGGTGTAGACAAGTACACTAGCCATTAAATTATTTTTCATATAAATTCAAGGCATATGTACTCTTCTTCAGTCCTCTCATGGAAACAGTCTGAATGTACTTTATGTTATTTACATCAGGAATAGTCATTTGGGCAGAAGCATCTTTTTGCAAAGACACTATCAGGTTCGAAAATTACAATGAACAATTCATGAACATTTTTCTGTTTGAAGATGATGCTGAAGTGGCATCTCAATAATTAAAGAATTTCTTCACTGATCCAAAAAAAGGAAACAAGGTTCTTATTTCAAGTTTAGACCAAATATTGTAAAAACCTAACCTAACTAGTAAATAGAGTAACAAAAACAGAAACACCTTTTGAGTAGCCTAGGAAGGGCTAAAAGAAATGACTAAATGAAAATTTAATAAATTTATCAATATTATAAAAGCAAACTCTCATTTTAGTAATGAAAGCCATAAAATAAGTATATTAAAATAATACAAAATTTAATTGCTTTTTTGAGTTTGGAAGAACTTTAAATTTAAGAGCATACTGACACAAAAATAGCATCTTTTTTCAGCTATGTATAGAACAAATAAAACAATTTCTGGAATGTTATTTTACAATCGTTAATATAAATGAGCAGAACACAATTAAGGTGGATGACTGATTTTGGAATCTGACACACTGACAATTTCTTTTCATGCAAAAAAAAAACGTTTAAAAAAACAGATTCCATCATAAAGAAAATTCATCTAATCTAGAATTTTCATAATCGTTTTTAAATTAAGAAATTAAACTCATATATAAAATAAATACAATATGGACTTGAAAACAAGTTTACTATTAACCACAAAAGTAATAACCAATCTTTGACAATTCCAATCACTTCTGGCTTCTTATAATTCTAACTAGCAAGCACTTGAACATAAGTAATCTATGATAGAACAATAACAATTATGTTACCCAAGAGCTGACTTGTAAAAATTAACAAAAAGCACCAGTATTATCTTATTAAAGGTGATCAGAAACAAGCTTTTATACCTCTAACTTTGTGAATGCAACATGGTTTGGAATTACTCTGATAAAAATCAAATTTGCCCAAAGGCATGTTTAATCTAAACATGAAATGTCTCAAAGCTGAACAGCTGTAAGGTGAGCCAAAAATAAAGTAACTCAGGATAGAGAGTAGCCTACTTCTCTCCTTAAAGTAAAGAGACTGGGAAAAATCTAATTACTGATCTGCTTCAACTCAGATTTTATCTTTAATCCACTAGAAGTTAAAAGACAATGCATCAAAAGTGTATGCCTGTAGGGGAAAATGTTGCTATGGAAAACCACATGGTTTCACATCCATATATTTAAAGGTTCACTTTTATTCTTTTTTCCCTCTTTTGATCCTCTAAGACTTGCTACACTAGAGACTTATGAGTACTATTTCATTACAGTGACTTTTAAAAATCACATATAATAGACACTTGGATAAAATACATCTAATGACATTACAATTAAGCAAGATGATTGTTTGGAGGACAGATTTTTCTCTGTAAGTACAAGAAAAAAAGAGGATAGGCAGGAGGAAATATTCAGATAAAAATAATAGCTAAAAATAAGAGAAAAAAAGACATAAATAAGATATATCTGTAGGCTTTTCCCTCACTATCTGTCTAGCTTTATCAGCCATTTCTGCCCAAAGTATGTCCTGCATTCCCTGACACAGGATTATTGGCCATTTCCTCAACTGTGCTTTCCTACCTCTGCACCTCTGCCCCTCTCTAGTGATTTAAATGTCATCCGTGCTCAGAACAGCAGAAATTCCGTTTCACTAATCTCAACAGTGCCCTTAAGCCCCAAACACATACTCAACCAAATGTTCTCTCTTTTCCTGAACCTTTCAGCCTTTTATTTCTTCCTTTGTCATAAAACCTTTAACCTATTATGCTGTGTACTATAGTTATGTATGTATTTGTCATACTCCTACACCCAGCGACTGTAGTCTCCTAGAAAGCAGGGATCAATGGTCATGGTCATTTTTGTATCTCCTACAGTGCCCAGCACAGTGCCTTTCCCATAGTGGTTAGTGAATAAATATTTATTAATTAATATACTCAGTTTTGTTTTCAATGACCCTTTACTATTATTTTTACAATCAACAAAAATTTGGGCTTCCCTGGTGACACAGTGGTTAAGAATCCACTTGCCAATGCAGGGGACACAGGTTTGATCCCTGGTCCAGGAAGATCCCACATGCCATGGAGCAACTAAGCCCATGCACCATAACTACTGAGCCTGCGCTCTAGAGCCTGCGAACCACAACTACTGAGCTCACATGCCACAACTACTGAAGTCCACGCACCTAGAGCCCGTGCTCCGCAACAAGAGAAGCCACCTCAATGAGAAGCCCCTGCACCAAAACGAAGAGTAGCCCCTGCTCACAACTAGAGAAAAATCCCGTGCAGCAATGAAGACCCAATGCAGCCAAAAATAAATAAAATAAAATAAAAAATAACTATAAAAAAGAATAGAGTATAAGATATTTACCCAATGTAACCTCCTTTCAAGAAAAATCAACAAAAATTGTTCATTGTATGCATTTTGTGCTCTCTTTATATCTTCTTCTGTTTAGACCCACTGCATAAAAGGACTTGTGAACTCTTAGTTGCTTTCTTTAAAAAAATAAAACCCTTTACCCTTCTCAGTCTTGGGATCACCTGAAGTGATGTCAATAGTCCACCAGTGATGTAAATATAATTATACCTTTTAGAGATTAAAGGCTGTGAAAGCTATTTTGCAGACATTTTCTCCATAACTTAATAGTAATTTTCTTGTTGGTCATGGGGAGTGAGAAGAATGCCTAGCTTACAACCAACCATTCCCACCACTGCTCTTACTAAACTGTGAAACCTGCTCTGACATGAAAGTAAATGGTGTAGATGAATAGTCAGGAATTGGGGATGGTATGTGAACTAAAAGAATTCTTGTCAAAATCTACTTTCCTCCAATAAAAGCACACGAGAAATTTTAGAATTGTTGTTGATGGAACTCTACTATGGCTACGTTTGTACATTACTACATTGTACTAACATTATGCATTGGCTAACAAGGTACTCTTGAGCAGATATGTAAGCTGCATGGGGAAAGCCAAGAACTGGGAAGTCCCCAGTACTACATAATTAGCCCTTTTTTTTGGTACATAAAAATCTCAATGAAAGAAAATCATTGTTTACCTAAACCACAAAGTCCTTGAGGACCAGGACAATGTCTTTAATCTGTTTGTCTCTTCCAGGACCCAGCAGAATACCTGGTACTTCCAAGGACCAGTGAATAATCACTGAATGAATGACTGAGTGAATGATTAGTGCTATTTTACTACATGCCCTGGATATTTTATGATTCCTAATCCCTTAGGACTATTAACAAATACTTATGTTCAGATTTTTAATTTGTCTGGTTTCTTAGTTCGTTCAGGCTGCTATAACAACATACCACAGTCTGGGTGGCTTATAAACAACAAATATTTATTTCTCATAGTTCTAGAGGCTGGAAAGTCCAAGATCAAAGTGCCAGAATGGTCACTTTTTGGTGAGGGACCTCTTTCTGGCTTATCTGGCAACTACTTGCAGTGTCCTCACATGGTGGACACTCTAAGGATCTCTCTGGAGACTCTTTCCTACGGCACTAATTTCATTTATGAGGGCTCTGCCCTCATGACCTAAGCAGTTCCCAAAGGCTCCACGTCCTAATATCATCATCTTTGGGGGTTAGGATTTCCATTATATGAATTTTGGGGGGAAACTAACATTCTAACTAAGTAGCACCTGGGATTCCCTCAAGAGCTGAGTTTTCTCAGGGTTACAGGGTTTTAGCCGATAGATGGAAGTGGAAAAGTTGATACTTACTGATCACTTTTAGACTAAATCGTAACATTCTAGTAAGTCATTATCTCCACCTACAGGTTCTCCAGCTTCCAGGTAAACTGGCACCAGAGTAGGTCTAATAGGGAAACTAAATTGTAGTCAAGTTCCCACCTTCTCAACTTGTGGACTGGTCTACAAAGCTAAGTCCCTAGAATTAGCCTAGACATAAAAGATTAAGACTGAGGTCAATTCTTCATTCACTCCTACCCCCACTGTCATCCTAATAAGCATCACCTAACATTCCACCTGCCTTCATATCTCTCCCTGTGCAATACTGGACCATCTGGCATTCCTTTCAGGATGCCTATTTTAGTTTCCCTTCAGAAATCTACATTACTGCAGCAGCAAGATTTTTAAACAGAATGATGTTTCTACAGAATGAGTCTCTCAGAGTAAGAAAGTGAATATGTAAGTTATGTAATGTAATAGCTCCCTTCCAAGGAAGGTAAAAGTATATTAATCATCGTTGGATTCACCAGATTCATCAGGCATCAGCAAAATTAAAATTTTATAAAGGAAATGTGAAAATATGGTGCTCATTACTTTCCACAATCTGTAACAGTTTTAGATAGCAATCTTTTTAATTAACTTATTTCTGAATGGACCACTCCATAATGCTTATGGCAAATATTTCCAAAGGCATCCCAGTAGTTACTAAGTTAATTTATTTTGTTTTTTCTCTTCTTATTAATTATCGCTGTGACTAGCTTCACCTAATTTAAAGTTGTCACTAGAAAATCACATGGTTATCATTAGTAGTAGACATAAAGTCTATAGTCCAAGAACAAAATAAAAGTGATCTCCTGTTTTTCTCACATGGACACCAAGGGCGGAAAGTAGGGGCGGGGAGTGGTGGTGGCGGTGGGATGAATTGGGAGATTGGGATTGACATATATACACTAATATGTATAAAATAGATAACTAATAAGAACCTGCTGTATAAAAATATAAATAAAATAAAATTCAAATTTTCAAAAAAAAAAGAAGTGATCTCCTGTTTTTCTGTATATATTTGAAAGTCAAATGTTGGAAAGTTGAATCTACATGGTTCCAAGGTGGTTTCATTCCCAAAGAATAAAAAACAATATAATGTCTTAGCAGTATAAGAAGATGTAAGAATATTATTATATATCATATAATTATAATAATAGGGCAGTACTACTTTTCCCAGGTCCAAAGAACATGGTGACAAGAATCTTTGCAGGCCTGTGAGGTTGTCAGAAATTGGTGACAGGTGAAAGCAATGCCAGGCGTCCCACTGAGCTACAGAAGTCTGATCCAGGCTTTTCCACTTCCCATGGACCTAGTATGATTTTACATGGGTATGAAAGTTGTCCCTGGTCCTTAAACCCCTGCCAGCAGGTATCAGCATGTACTGGAAGCAAAATAAAAGGAGTCTGTCTCCACTACCACAGTACAGTAGATTTGCTCCACCACTCTCCACCAGCAGCTTATGGCCACCACAATCCTGAGCCTGCAATTAGGAGTGAGTGGAGGAAGAAGTGGGATGCAGAGAGCAGTACATGGAAAGTAAGTTAGGCTGGGTAAAAAAATCACAATGTGAGTATACAGGATCCAAGCTACTGGTGCCCCAAGAGGCCCTACAGTTCATAGAGTAAGAAAGATTTGGGTACAACTGAGGAAGATTTGGAAATGGCTAAAAAATCTTGTATTTACTACCGCACTGAAATCAGGTCCCTTTCCCTAGGGCCAGGATCAGACTATATCACAGATGGTATCTTGAAATTACACTTCATCAAAACTATAAATAAGATACAACCAGTGAATGAGAAACTATCTACATGTGGACTGTATATTATATGAATGTGTGGGTTGTGTAAAAAATGAACGTTGAAGACACATAATATAAACCATGCACTTCTTCAACCATCATTCGTTCATTCATTGTTTTCATGAGTTTCTAACATGGGCAAGGCATTTTTTGAAGAACTGAAGATTGAGCAGTGAACAAAATAGATGATGAAAATGCCTATATGGTTGCCATTAAAGAGTATCTTTTAATGCTTACTTCTAAAATCAGAAAGAATGTAAACAGTAATAGAGCTCACTCCTTTCTCTCTTCTCTAAGAACTATCTTTCTTTCTCCATTTCATCCATGAATCCTTCCTGACTATATTTAGCCAGAAATCTCTAACTTTTCTGGGATCTAATAAACTTGTACTTTGTACCTTTTATTCCACTCTTAGGATACACTTCTTCATTTTTGTTTTTCACTCTCTTTTACATGGGTCTAATAAACACTGTGACACCAAGACTTATAGTTTATTCTATAACCTAAACCCCAAGAATAGATTGGCACAAAGTAGGAGAGCCATAAACCTTGACTAGTGATAACAAAGTATAAAGCAAATTAAAAGTAAAATAATGATATTTTCAAAAGATAAATGTCCTGTGATTCAGGATACACTGGCACAAATTTGTTGGCCTTCAACTAGGTCTTATCATATATGAGATAATTAAGGGTCATTACATGTGATCCTAATACAAGTCTATCAGATCACTGACAGAAGAAAATATTCAGTATGTAAATAGGATGGGAAAATATGGCCCCTTTCCAAAAAGAAGATAATAAAGAGCACTTCAAACAGAATGATGTTAATTTATTAAAAGGTTTTGTCTTCAGTGACAGTGCTATGTACAGTTTAGTAAACCAGGAATTAAGAGAGCTAGTTCTAGTCTTAATTCTGCTACCAAGTGTTGGAAGCAGCAATCCACTTTGATGCCTTGAGCATCTCTCCACATTCTTGCCAGGTGTGCCAAAATTGAAAGGCCCTAATGGTCCGGTTTTATCAGGATCACGTTTGAGCAAGCAGCCTTGAAAAATGAGGTAATACCTTTCTCCAGACAAAAAGTATGCTTGTTTCTTCTTACTGTAAAAGCAGTGACTTCCCCCCCAAGCCCCAAGCTCAGTGTTTCTTTCCACTAATGCAGCTGGCTGCATGCGCAGGCATCCACCTAGGCCTACCTGCATGGGTCTTAGGGGACACAGGGAACCAACTCAAGTGAATATGAAACTCTGGCCATGTGAGTAATAAAGTCCTTTGTCTCTGATGCAGGAGTATTGTGTCTTCTACCAACATCTCTGAAGCAGTAGAACACAAGCTTATTAGCTTGCAAGTAGGGTAAAATTTTAGACTTTTCACATTCCTGACAGTAACTAGTTGGGTAAGTTTTGATAAGTCACTTAGTAACTCTAAGACTCTCCCTCCCCACCTTTTAAATAAGGAATTTGAATTAGATTATCTCTCATGTTGCTTCCAAAAGTAAATGTTTATGATTCCCCTGGCCCCTGAGGAGGAAGTATCTTAGAAGAAGATGTAATCTTCTCTCTACTTTTCTCTACCACCTTCATCTTTAAAGATAAAAACAAAATATTTTATAAAATGCTGTTTATAAGTATTTCATCTCAGGGACATTAGGAAAAAAGAAGAGCAAGTATCATACTCCATATGGAGAACTTTTTCTTTCTTTTTTTTTTTTTTATGTGGTACACGGGCCTCTCGCTGTTGTGGTCTCTCCCGTTGCGGAGCAACAGGCTCCGGACGTGCAGGCTCAGCGGCCATGGGTCAAGGGCCCAGCCGCTCCGCGGCATGTGGGATCTTCCCGGACCGGGGCACGAACCTGTGTCCCTTGCATCGTCAGGCAGACTCTCAACCACTGCACCACCAGGGAAGCCCAGAACTTTTTCTTTAATACTGATATAATAAAGATATACTCGGGCTTCCCTATGAATTCTCACTGAATTCTTTCTGCAATGAGACATCAAGAACCTGAGCTTCATTAAGTCCTGAAACCAGGTGTGCGATCTCAATTGGAAGACTGAGTTTTGTCTGGGTTCGAGGCCTGGCTGCATGAGTTCAAGTCCCAGTCAGGGTTCTGGCTGGGTTCAAGTCCCAACCACATGGGTTCAAGTCCCAATCCGAGTTTAGTCTGGGTTCGAGTCCCGGCACGTGGGTTTTTAATTCTTTTTTTTAATTTTTATTTATTTATTTTTTGGCTGTGTTGGGTTTTCGTTGCTGTGTGCAGGCTTTCTCTAGTTGCAGCAAAGTGGGGCTACTCTTCGTTGCGGTGCATGGTCTTTTCATTGTGGTGGCTTCTCGTTGCAGAGCACAGCCTCTAGGCATGTGGACTTCGGTAATTGTGCTCCTTGGCATGTGGGATCTTCCTGGACCAGGGCTTGAACTTGTGTCCCCTGCATTAGCAGGCAGATCCTTAACCACTGCACTACCAGGGAAGTCCCCCTTCGGTTTTTAAGTAAAAATAAAAGACACATTTTTCATTTTCACCAAGAACTTTATTGAACAACGTATTCACCACTACCTTCTGACATTTTTAAGGTAATTTCATAATTCTATCTTCCCAAAACTTTTTATCTTTTTGAGCAAAGAACTCTTTCAGTTGCCTTTTACAGTCTTCCAGGGAGTTGAAATTTTTTTCCATTAAGAGGTTTTTGTAAAGACCAAAATAAATGGAAATCCAAATGTGCAATGTCTGATGAACACTGCAGATGAATCAGAACTTCCCAGCCAT
This sequence comes from Neophocaena asiaeorientalis asiaeorientalis, assembly GCF_003031525.2. Lineage (NCBI taxonomy): Eukaryota > Metazoa > Chordata > Mammalia > Artiodactyla > Phocoenidae > Neophocaena > Neophocaena asiaeorientalis. Next base: position 34,870 of record NW_020174569.1, on the reverse strand, counting down.
GCTGTAACAGTTTTTGCCTGGCCATCAAAGAAACATGGTCTTGTGTTATCCTGATGGAAGATTATACATTTTCTGTTGGCTAATTCCTGATGCTTTTCATCAAATGCTGCTTTCAGTTGGTCTAATTGGGAGTAGTACTTTTTGGAATTAATCATTTCGTTTTCCAGAAGGAGCTCACAGTAGAGGGCTCCCTTCCAATCCCACCATATACACAACATCACCTTTGGATGAAGACTGGCCTTTGGTGTGGTTGGTGGTGGTTCATTTCACTTGCCCCATGATCTCTTCCGTTCCACATTATTGTACAGTATCCACTTTTCACGCCCCTCACAATTTATTTTAAAAACGGACCATTTTCATTACATTTAAGTAGAGAATCGCACGCAGAAATACAGTCAAGAAGGTTTTTTTCGCTTAACTTACATAGAACCCAATCAAAGCGATTAATATAACCAAGCCGGTGCAAATGATTTTTAATGCTTGATTTGGGTATTTTGAGTATGTTGGCTATCTCCCACGTGGTATAAGGTTGATTGTTCTCAATTAATATCTCGATTTGATCGTTATCAACTTCAACTGGTCTACCCGACTGTGGAGCATCGTCCAGTGAGAAATCTCCAGCACAAAACTTTGCAAACCACTTTTGACATGCTCGATCAGTCACAGCACCTTCTCCGTACACTGCACAAATCTTTGTGTGTGTGTGTTTCCATTGCATATTTACCTTTCTTCAAATAATAAAGCATAATATGCCGAAAATGTTGGGTATTTTCTTCAATATTAAAATGGCTACATAAAAATTCATCAATTTGGTAAATTTTTTAAAAAAATGCACACTGATATGACAGCTGTCACAATACAATCTAACAAAATTGTTCCAAATGAAGTTAAAGACAGCTAAGTGCTACTAGAGCCATCTTATAGAAGAAACTGAACAAACCTTTTGGCCAACCCAATATTTTGCAGTACCTTCAGAGGCAGGGACAAATGTCTTCTATGATATCTATGCAACAATTTTATTATATAGTTCTAGGCACCCACCAATAGTTTAGCAAACTCTGATTCACTTCACTGTTAAGAATTACTGTTTTTGCTTAGAAGTTTACTTTTTCTGAAAATGTTTATCATCATCTGTGCTCTGGAATATTTCTTCTTTCTGACTGCTCTGCACTGTCTTCTTAGCCCTCCTTGCCCTGTGTGTGCCCTGAATTTATACTTAGAATTCCTAGAATATTGCCTTAGTTTTTCTTTTGTAAAATGTATTTTTTTAAATACTGTATCAATAATTTTATGAGAGTAGAGTAATAACTCAACAGGAGATGAGGATAACCAACACGATCCATTTCAAAACTTTAAATTTGATACTTCAGAACTGAAAATTAAGTTAGCTTCCTATTTATTAATCTCAGCATTCAGGAACTTAGTGTAAGGGATACCAGTGTATATTTTTAAGTGCATAATGGCAATACTCTGAGGAAGAGCAATATTTAAAGTGAAGAAATAGACTATGCTTGAGGTACCACTTAATGCCTACATGTATTTCTTGACTGATCATGTTCACTTATCTCAAATATTTAATGTATCTGTGTGTGAATGTTTTATATCATATGTGTACGTTTTTATCTTTCTTCCTTTCTTTTTTTCCCCCCACCCACTATTCTTTTAGGTGTATGTTGTTCAATATGTTGGCTGATAGTCACAGTGGCTATTGACCACTTGAAATGTAAGTAGTCCAAACTGAGATGTGCTCTAAGCATAAAATACACACAGAAATACAATAATTTTAGTATGAAAATGTAAAAAAACTGCAGTAATGTTTATATTGATTACATGTTAAGATATAATATTTTTGATAAGAGTCTAAATAAAATAAAATATGATATTAAAATTAACTTCACCTTTTTTTACTTTTTAAATGTAGCCATTAGAAAGCTTAAATTACACATGTGCCTCATGTTAATGGCTTGGCTCAAATTAAATTTTTGTCAGTGAAGCCTTAATTAGTGAAGGATTGGACACTTTTTCCCCTTTCTTTCTTCCTTCCTTTTCCCCTCCTTCCTTTTTGCCTCCCTTCCTTCCTTCCTTCTTTTGTTCTCCAATGTGATGAATAAAACCCTGTAGATAGAGGTACTTGATAACAGCCCAACAAAAGTTGAATGGCCCAAGTGGTCAGAATTTTGGGAGAAATATAATCTGAGATAATTTTATGGGGAAGAAAGGTTAGCTAGCAATGAACAGAAGGTCAGTGGTGAAGGTGTGGGGTTCTCTCCATGTAGTTGCTCAGGGATTCACACTGGCTGAGCTACCATCACTTGTGATACTTCCATTTCAAATTGTGGTTGGTTGCATGATTATTCCAGCAGGAAAGGAGCAAGCTGGAGGATTGTTCTATTTGGACTTTCCATCTCCTATTTTAAGCTTGGTCAAAAAACAAGCACTAAATTATGTCACTCAGTGTCTGCAAAGTTTATCATATTTCCCTTCTATTTGGAAGTTGTTGCTTGGGAAACATGTAAATCTGAACACAAAAACTTAAACTCCCCCAAAATATTGTCCACTACAATTTCAAAATTATGGCTAAAGTTTCAAGGACTAATTTAAGGGCAGCTATTATGACTGATTATTTACTAGATTGAAATGTTTTATCAAATACTATCTGCTGTCTGGGAGGCACACAATCCTTTTAGTTTAATCTGTGCTAATAAATTTGCTGTTGTGGACTCTAGCCATGTTTCTTAATGCCAAACAAACAAAAAAAAAGCCTTCAACAAAAGGGAGACATAAAGGAATTAGAAAAGTCTATCTTTTGGCAAAATTTTGTTATCTACCAAAGTTCTTTCAAAAATTGACATCTTGCCAGATTAAAAAAATGTATACCAAAATTCAGAATTGTTTTCTTTTCTTTTTTTTCTGTGAAGAAGAGAATGCATTAGTAACTGATTTTACAGCCTTCTAGGATAATATTTAGAGAAAACAAGAAAGATTGAATTTTAACAGTCTCTGTTCAGCCTTCACTGATAATTATCCACACCATATAATTTTCTCCAATGTGTTATACAAAAGGCCAAATCTGGGAAAAATAGGATCAATTCACCAAAGGAATAACAAATGGAAACTTTTCTATTTAACTAATAATAAAAAGACATTTACATTTTCCCAACCTTGTTTTAAACAAATTATTTTAGTTTAGCTATAAACAGATACCTTTTCTAATAAAATTATTTTCTCTAATGATATTTCCCTATCTCTACCATAGGAAGTATTTAGATACCAAAAGCATAAATACTATTTTGAGAATTCATTCTTGCCTATTAACTTTCCTTCTTTGCTAGAACACATTTTTAATGACCTGTTAAAAGATGAGCTTCAAAGTGTCCCTTTGAGACTTTGCTGTAGACAAGCTTCTGGATTAGCTTTGTCAAATCCTATCTGGTCTATCCTCAGAGCTGATGGAATTAGACATTCTAAATAACAGATACTAAAAAAAACAAACAAAACAACAACAACAACCAAAAAACCAATTAGTGTTATTTGCTGGGTCAGAAAAGAAGGCATTAATGTTCCCATCCTTTTCCTCTACCATTGGTTCTATGAGGTGACATTCTCTCACTTCTCAGTGTTTTCTCTTTTGGGTAAGATTATGTGTCTGATGATGGATGCAGTGTTAATGGCTTCCTTTGGTCCATTACTCTGCTTCCTTTGCCACTGAGACCAAGATGACAGGTTTAGTTCTCAGGAATCTCTTCCTCACATGGTGTTAGAAATAAGCCGATTACCATAGACCTTGTCTGTGACCACTCTTTCTTCTCACTGATCCTTCTACCCCATGGAAGGATATAAGTTAGGATATATTAGGGTAAACTGAAGTAATGAATTAAGCCCCAAACATCAGTGGTTTAATAAAACAAAGACTTTTTTTCTTGCTCACATTTCATGTCCAGTGAAGGTCAGTGGTGATGGTGTGGGGTTCTCTCCATATAGTTGCTCAGGGATTCACCCTGGCTGAACTACAATCACTTGTGATACTTCCATTTCAAATTGTGGTTGGTTGCATGATTATTCCAGCAGGGAAGGAGCAAGCTGGAGGATTGTGCATTGGCTTTTAAAAGCTTTGACTTAGAAGTGATACACATCTTTCTGCTCACATTTCATTGGTCAGAACTAGTCCCTTCCTAAGTAACTATAATGGGGCTGTTACCTGAGAAACACATGGATATTTGGTGAGCAATAAATATCTCTGACATAATATTCCCTTTTGGTCATTAATATTCTCTTCTCTGTTCTTTTTATACATAGAATTTCTCCTTAAAAAGATGAAGTTCCATCAATTTATTGCATTAAGCTCAAAAATTAGAATGATACACATCAGTCTCTATGCCAGGTCTGAATGTGCTGCTCTTAGTGTAGAGTCCTACGAATTAAAGACAAGTTATCTTCCTCCCAGAAACCTGAGCTGAAGTAGTAGAACATGGACAGGATAACTACAATCAGCACTTCCATTTAGAAATAGGAAAAATGGAAGGCATGGCAGTCACCAGTCTGTAGCAATTCTGAAATCCCAGTGGCAGACACTGGGGGAGGGGGGCCTCTAACTCTACCCTGGGGTGGAAGAATGCTCCCTGACTAGACTCGGCTCTCCTGGAAGAACTTCTTTGTCCATGTTCTTACTGGCCCTGACTATGCCCCTTGTGAGGTTCTTTATCTTCTTTGGTCATTTCTGAAGCAGGCATTGAATAATATTACCTTTTTGGAGGGTGTAGAGCTTTTGAAGCCTAATTCCTGTTCCTTGAAGTTTGGGAGCCTGAGTCATTTTATATCTCAAATAGTCACAAGCTTGCAAGTATTTAGATACCAAAAGCATAAATTCATAGTCAATTCTCTCGAAAACTTAATAGGCTTTTGTTTGAATCAGGTCAGTTACATAATCTAGTAACTAAACCAACAGTTATATTTGAGACTTAGTTCTCAGATCTGCTATATCTCTTTATGTTTCTTCTCTCACATACTCATCTCATTCATACTTTCTTACTTAATAATGGATACATTGAATCCATCTAGAATAATAGATAAGGCACACCCTTAATCAGATATTTCCCCTGAAGCATTTTTATCCATTGACATGTTTTTTATTGGGCATTATCTGCTCAATTTTTAATCTCATCATTTATAGCTTAGGTTTTAAAAACAATTGGGTTGTACAACTTACTGGGCCATGAATTTTTTGACATACTCTTTTCTCTTTCATTTCTGTTTACAATCAGTAAATTCTTTTCTGAGATTCATATCTTTTTCTAGTATTTATATACCAGACTCAATCAAAAATTACCAACATACATACTGTTTCTTTTTTTCCAACCTCTTCCCTTTGAGCTGTCAGTTCATTATTCAGTTGTCTGCTTTCTAGGTTCTGCCATGTAACTATTTACCAAATATTTTGCCATTGCATAACAAGGATGACCATCTTTTCAGCCTCTGATATCAGTTTCCTTGCCTCCTGCTATGTGACCACTAAACCAGTGACTTGTGTTAGGTTTTTGTTATGGCAGCACCCCACTCCTGTCATGAATTCTGCAATCATTAGATAGGCTAGACTATGCTATTTTAATAAATTTACTCTGAACTATAAGTAGCTTAACATAACACTGGTTTATTTCCTGTTCATATTAGATGTCCAACAAAACAGAAGGCCCTGTACAATGTAGTTTCTAACAGACCCAGGCTGAACAAGTCTCCTTCATTTTATAATGTCACTGTTTCAGTATATAACCTCATGGTTTGTTCAGAAGGGAAAGAGGAAGCTATCTGTTGTTGGCTCTTAAATGTAAGCGTTGTGCCCTGCCCCCTTCCCTCCTGTTTCATTTCCCCCTCAGAGATTTTACTCCCATATTCTTACGGGAAGCAGAAGGGCGAAAGTCCATCTTCTGTAACTGCTTCAAGGCTGAATAGGGGTGTCAACCTTGCCTGTCAGGGAGTAAAAATCTCTGAATGCCTGACCTAGGGGCCCCAGGGGCAGGACAGTTCTTTGTTTTAAGTCAGTATGGCTGGAATCCTCGCATAGCCATCATCTTGGTGTGGAACTGTTGTAACTGCTTCCATAGCCTTTCTATGAATCTCCTTGATGATGAAGCACTTTTTGTAACAGCATAAGAGTACAAAAGTATCTATAAATGACAAAAGACTTAAAAGGCATGGTTAAACATCTGATTACAGTGTAATCGATAAAAAAACTTGGTGGAAAGGGGCCAGGGGCACAACCTTTGAAATAATGACATAGCCCAAGGATATGACATAAACTGGTAAGAACCAAATGGGTCCAAGATGGCAGACAAGTTGACTTCCACTAGACCTTGAGCCTCAGTATACGCTCACTGTAACACATCAGCAAGCTAAATGACACACCCACAGGCACCATGACAGTTCCAAGCCCGACCATAAGGATCAAAAAGTGGGTGGTGGCCCAATTCCTGGAAATCCCCACCCCTTCCTGAAATAGCTGGGATACTCCTCCCATTCATTAGCCTATGAAATTACCCATCCCTATAAAAACTGTCAACCCCATACCCTGGTGCCTTTCTCACCTCTGAGGTGGCCCACACTCTGTCTGTGGAGTGTGTTTCTCTCTAAATAAATCCACTTCTTACCTATCACTTTGTCTCTCACTGAATTCTTTCTGCAATGAGACATCAAGAACCTGAGCTTCATTAAGTCCTGAAACTAGGTGTGTGATCTCAGTTGGAACACTGTGGGTTTTGGCCATGTTCAAGTCCCAGCCGCGTGGGTTCAAGTCCTAGTCAGGGTTTTGGCAGGGTTCGAGTCCCGGTCACATGGGTTCAAGTCCCAATCTGAGGTTCACAGTTTCATAAGAGATAGAGGGCATTTAAAGATGTGAATTCAGAAGGAAGACACTCCAGGAAGGGGAGCTTATATACCAAGACAAACCCTCAAATACTAGCAATTATTTCACGTAGGTCAGTTTTGTTCTTCCTACTTAAATTATAATTTTGCTCAGTGCTATCTGGCAAACTTCACATGATCCCCAATGATCCTAGCAAGAAGTGTTACAGACATAATTATTTACTGAGATCTTAGGAGGCAATTTGTGAACACTTAGAAAAGAAGGTGGTAATCACTGGAACCCAGCATGTGACACAAAGAAAAAGATAAGTCAAGTAACCTCATCCTATGTAAGTAAGTCTAGGAGTCTAATAAAAGGAAGACTATAAGCAAGTGCATATTAGTCTCCGTAAGACATTAAATAAAATTCTCTTTTGCGATATTTTTCTGAAGAAGACAGGGAAATATGCTCTAGATGACCTGTATATTATACTCTTTTCTTAAGCTGGAGAAGAGAAAAATGACCCTAAAAACACCTATGAGAGAGCAGAGGAATAGGGATATACACAGAAAACCCAAAGATTAATTTTTGAGATGTCTCTCTTACCTTGATTATATAATTGATTCATTGTAGAAAAATTAGATAATCATAATGATATTACTCATTTAAAAATCCCACAAAAATAATCATAATCTTATCACCCACAAAAATCACTTTTAACATTTGTGCATATATCTTTAAAGAATTTTATCTGTGTGTGTGTGTATCAATAACATTAGAAAATATGAGTCAAGCTATGTATAAGCTGCTTCTTTTACTTGATATTTGTGGTAGATCATGAACATGGCCATAAATTATTTGTAGCTCTATCCATCAAGAGGTAGAGTCTATTTCCTCATATCATGGATCTGGTCTGGTCTTGTGACCTGCTTTTACCCATAAAATGTTACAGAAGTGACACTGTGTAAGTTCAGGAGCGTCAGAGAACTGAGGCACTGTGGTCAATTACATGAACTACCATTCAAGTGACTGAGGCCATCTTGGGCTCTCCAGGACCAGTTAAGCCATCAAAAAACCACAGCTGTATAAGTGATCTGAAATAAGATAAGCAGAACCACCCAGATTGCTAAGCCACAGTACCAGGAGAAATAAACTGTTTTTGTTTTAAGCCACTAAGTTTTGGGGAGATTTGTTATGCAGCAAGAGAAAATTGAAACAACCTTATAAAAGGAACATTATCCTCTATCAGTAGATATACTTATGTAGTAATTTAATGGCATTATAATATCCCATCACATGAGCATTTCAAAACTTACTTAGCCAATTCATTATGGACATTTAAGCCATTATAACTTCCAACTTTTATAAATTACTCTCCTTTTTCCACACAAAATGTCTTAAGCCTTATAGTTTCATATAATTATTTCCCTAGGATAAACTTGTAGAAGTGTGATTATTTAGGCAAAACATTAGCAGGGTTTTGATGTGTACTGCTAAATAGTGTGGAGTGATTTTAAAGTGTCATTCACAAATGATGTGGTTGGCAGGAAAAAAAAAGATAAATAACCTTAAGAGATGACTTCAAAGGACTTGACAACAATATTCAAATATTGAAGAACTCTATCATATAAGAACATTTGATTACATAGAGTCTCTATAAATCTAAGAGGTAATAATTTGGTTCAATATATGAAAATAATGTAACCAATATAGCTGTTAAATAAAATGCACTTATTTGAAACATGAAGCCCTATTACTACATTTAGGTAGAAATTAGTACTTGTCTTCAGCGGTATCATAATGATATTATGTACCACATCCCTCCCTGCCTCCCAGGTATCCAATGCCTGGGTCAGACAGGGTCAGACAGTGATGAACCTCATCTAAACATAAGTCATGCTTTCAGATTGACAGACTAAAATCCCATTCAACTAAATACTCAGTCATCCTAAGACCACCTGCATCTTTGCAGGATTCCTCTAAAATCAATGCCAGAATTTGACACAAGCTTCAATGAGGCCTTTTCAAGAAGAGCATCTCACCTAGATGAAAAGTATAAGGAAATTAACAATTATGAAGGGCCGTATACATACAGTTCCATGTTAAGACAGGATAAGATATGAAGTTTATACATTTTTTCTTCTTGTCATCCCTTTTTCATTTTCTTTTAGTAATATCTCTCTCCCTCTCTCTCTCTGGCTCTCTCTCTCTCATAAATGCATGTATTCTCACATACACACACACTGACACACACACATACAGACATCCCTACTGATACTACCCACTCCCTTTAAGATCACTCCTCCCAGACTTCCCTGGTGGCACAGTGGTTAAGATCTGCCTGCCAATGCAGGGGACACGGGTTCGAGCCCTGGTCCAGGAAGATCCCACATGCCGCGGAGCAACTAAGCATGCGCCACAACTCCTGAGTCTGCCCTCCAGAGCCCGCGAGCCACAACTACTGAGCCCGTGTGCCACAACTACCAAAGCCTGTGTGCTCTAGAGCCTGTGCTCCACAACAAGAGAAGCCACTGCAGTGAGAAGCCCACACACTGCAGAGTAACCCCTGCTCTCCACAACTAGAGAAAGCCTGCGTGCAGCAACAAAGACCCAACACAGCCAAAAATAAAATAAATATCTTTATAAAAAGAAAAAAAATCACTCCTCCCTGGTGTCACGTGGATTTGATGGAATTGCTGATCATAATGCCCTGTCCCCATGTCACAGAAATGAAATGAGGCCCAGCCTGGCCAATCATAGGAGCCCATCTCCCTGGACACCGTGACTGGTTGAAGGTAAGTAGGTGACCCATCTCACATCAGCCAGAGTTCTTTCCTAAAATTTCTTTAAATTTAAGTGGGAAATGATGAGTTTTCCCAAGTCCTCTGGGTTAATAGGCTAGGATACACCAGGCCTGGAGCCATACTGTCACCTATTAATAAAGCTCATTTATTGAAAAGGAGAGTAAGGTCAAAATTGAAGAAAAGCAGAGAAGATAGACGAAAAGAGATTCCTAGTAGCAATCAAATCTCCAGTGGTAGCCTACCATAACTTTCCCAATTCTTACCGCTTTTCCCTCAACTCTGCGATCTACCCCAGTATTTTTCAAATAAATCCCCTGGTTGAAATAAAGTTGCTTTGAATTTTTTGCTTGCCACCAAGTATCTTAATTAATCCAATTCTTTGCTGATTTAATTAATTATAACTACTGGGTAAACACCAGATGGAATATTTGCTGTTAATAATCTTAACAAAATCTTTGACACATTAGGGATACTTGCTTGATCTAAGATATGGAATTTGAACATAACCCACTGGCACTTGGAAAACTTCTTTTAGCATTGTAGTGATAGTGTCTACCTTCTGGTAAATATTTGTTAGTCTCATGATTACTACAATCTTAGCAAAATTCCCAAAGATACAGACTCAGACTCAGCAAGATCCAGCTGGAAATGGGTTTGGCCCATAATTGCCCTGCACATTCTATTCTGGCAGTTCCCAGATGCTGGTGAAGCGAATTTTTGCCACCTTAAATCACCTTCTTCCTCTTTCCCCTTATATTTTATAGCTATTGCTCCTCCATTGCTCCTGTCTCCCTGTTCTGTTTTCAGATCAGGGGTTGTCAGCTAGTGACTTTTAGGCCTTAGTTATGGGTATGGGTGGGAGGTGGTGGGGAAGGGAAAGCTGGGGCCATTTTGCTGTACCTCACAGTTTTAAAAGGCAGCATTATGCTTGGTCATAGAACAATCAGCATGTTTCACAGTAGGTGTTATTAACTACATATCCCCTAAAATTTACAACCCTTGGTTAATGAGACTGACAGCCCACAGTACAGTTTAAATAGAGAAATAATATTCTAGACAATGAGTCTTTCTTGGTACTCAGGATTTACAGCCCTCAAAGGCAGTGAAGTTGGGATTCAGTTTAGATTTCCTAAAACATACCTACCCAGTCTAGTCATAGTCAACTACAAACTGCTAGGGTTCTGAAAAAATAATCAGGGATCAGAAAACAAAACAGTGATAGTGATCTTTATTTTATTCCTGTTCCCTCAGAAGCTAAAACTGTGTCCTAAAGTAGCAGCTGAGTTAAATCAACAGGGAAGACTGAGTAGAGGTCACATTAGAAACAAACAAGGTGATATGAAGTGAAGTATATGTGTGTGACCTTCCTTTGCAATCAAATATCTGAGAAGTAAATTTATTTGCAAATGGAAAAGTGTATTTCTTTTTGAAGGACATGAACCGTTTAGATCTCTACACTTACTGGCAAGCTCTAAGGAACAAAATAGATAGCTCACTAAGATACTACCTGATACATAACACTATGGGGAGTCATGACTCCTTACCCAATTCTCAGACCTAAGATAATTTACATACCTACAGCCCCTTGAATTGTAGGGGAGGCTATAACTTGAGGACGGTCCCTCATATTGCCACTGTCGTCCAGTTATCAGAATGGGAACTTACAGGAATAGAGGGATAAAAAGAAGTTTGACTTAAGTCCACCTCATTATTGGCCAGTGACACTCCGAGCCCACCATGTTATTATCCCCCATTAGCTACCTGACCCTTGGAAAACTACTACCACCACCACCACTACTACTACTAATATTAATAATAATCACTAACACTTGAGTACTTGTGATGTGTCAGACATTGTTATAAATACTCTACATGAATTTACTTATTTAATACAGCAAACTTGTACCATCATTATCCCCATTTTACAGATAAAGAAACTATGACACAAATCAGTTAAGTAACTTGCCCAGGGTCACAAAGCTAGTAAGTATCAGATCCTAGATTCACAGCCGGAGATTCTGGTTTGAATACATACTCTTGTTACACTGCTATGCTTCTTCTACAGATTATTACCATAGAACCAAGTGGAAGCCCCTGGAGCTTCTTCTTCCTACCAAGATGTAAGTCAGAGCCATAGAACTTCTAAAGGAATCATGGGGGACTTTAGGAGTAGTGGAGGAAGCAATCACAAAAGCATCTGTAACTTCATGACTAGTTACAGACATGAGGTTGAAATGTGCTTTTTCCTTCAATAATATAGCTCATGTATTTATGTATGTATGTAAATACATATGCATACATATGCAAAATTAATATAAAATAATAAATGTTAATTTATTAATAGTTTATTAAATAATAATCAATAAATATAAAGTTATACAAGTAATTTTATATGTATAATTTCTCTTTTTTTTCTTTCCCCTGATACTTTATGTAAAGTTATTTGGGGTATGTAACTTTACAGCTTAGTCTACAGATTGCAGAACATCAAGAAAGAATCACAACAGAACTAAAGGGAAGCTGATTATAAGCCACACCCTGAAGCTGCATGTGGATGGAATTGTGAAGCACTGAGTAGGAAGTAAACTTGTATTTAAGTGTATGAAGAAAATTTATTTTATGTTGTTTTATGTTCCTTTTTTTAGATATGTAAATAAGTCTCTTTCAATGAGATCCTAGCTTTCCATGATTCCATTTGATTTGATGAGCTTCTGGAGACTCAATATTAAATATCTTTATGTTTAACCAGAATTGGCTTCCATTTCTTGCAACTGAAAAACTTAAGTGCACACGTTTATTCTGTGTCTGTGTGTTTAATGAAGGGGATGTAAGCCCATTTATGGGACTTGGAAAAGTTGCCAGGAGAAAGAGAATTGTTATAAAAATAGAGAAGAGAAAGAACAAAAATTAATGAAGTGACAATAGAGAGGATTAAGAGAGAAAGAGAAAAATAAGAGAATCTTAGTGCATTTATTAAGTCAAAAATTTCTGTTGGACACCAACTATATGTCGCAGGGGGTGCGGGGGCAGTGGTTAAAAGGCCATTCCTTCAAATACTTTAGTTTTGAAGGGTGAAGGCTCAGTTATGAAGATATAAGAACAATTGTTGGAGGCAAAAACAGGTTATGTGAAGTGTGATGGAAGCCAAGGAAAGAGAAATATGCAAGAAAAAAATAGAGAAGAGAAGAAAGGGGCATCTCCTTTGTACCCAATATATCCAGGTATTTTTAAGGCATAACAGTGTAGAACGCTGCAGACAGTTGAGAAGAATCAGGATTGAGTAAACAACATTGTTGAGTAATTAGGGAATAAAAAGGCCATTGGAACATTAACACTAATAAGAGAAATAAAATGAGAATAAAATTAGAAAATGAAAAGAATTCACACTTCTCAGTAAATATAAACCAAATCAACTACTAAAAGTTATAGTTAAGAGCTGAAGCAGAATTCAAATCAATTGGAACTGCCACTTCCAGAAATAAAATAAGAGTCAACAAGAGATGAAACAAAGGATCTCAGCACCAGTGAACATACAGCATGAAATTATAGTGGATCCAGCAATAGTCAGAAGCTCTGAGAACAGAAACAGAAAATGAGGCTCACTCAGGCGTGGGAGTTGGCAAAACAGGAGCAACGGAAGGCCAAGAGGGCAAAGGATTTGAAGGTGGATGTGATGTTCCATTGGTATGTATTTGTGGAAAAGCGTTTGTTATAAGAAGCACAATTTTACTTCACTTAATAGTACAAGCACGAAAATAAGCACAGCCCATAACTTGAAAGAAAGAAAGAAAAAAAAAAATCCAGGCAGATTTATTAAAATATTTACTATTCTTATAAAATATTAAGAATCTATACAGGGCAATGTGATAGTCACTGCATAAAGTGAGTTTTGCCAACTAGAATCAAAATCATCATATGATTTTGTATCTGTACAATAATTTACAGATACTGTGAATTACTGTTAATTCTTGTTCTGGATGCTCATTCCAGATGTTTACTTTGTGGAAATTTCATCAACAAATTGTATATTTATGACTCGAGAAATCTTTTGCATATATTTGTATTCTCCAATGAAACAAAAATTATTTTTTTTAAATCTCCACAGAAAATACAACTGCTTGAAACTTTAACTATAGCTGATGGTTTTTTTCCTGACTTACATAGTCATCACCAGAAATCTTCATACATTAGTCTTAAAATAGACCAACACAGTTTCTACCCAACAGAATTTCCTAACGACTAGAATTCTCAAGCAGAATGATTGGCCTGGAAGAATAAAGATGATTAAAGTAAAAAGTGTCATTAAAATTAGGTTGGAATTAGACACGAAGACTTGTACATTTTTAATCTTTAACTGAATAGCTATTTGGTGCAAGTAATAGACAGTATAGGAGGTTACAGAGATGAAGAAAGCACAGCATTTGCTCTAGTGTCCTCACATTCTAGCAGAGGAACAAAAGAAATAATTACAAATGTATTTGATTTTCATAAAATTACTGTTTATCCCCAATGATAGACCATGAGCTCCCATAGAGCAGGGATTGTGCATTTTCCTAAATGCCTGATATATGTTCAGCAATGTGGTAGAAAATAGTTATGGACTAAATGAATAAGAAAACGGATGAATAAATGGATGGATGAAAGATAGATGGTTGAGATTCACAATGCTTTGAGGGTCCAAGATAGAAAATACATTCAGTTATCTGGGATGGGTGGTGGTAGATGATCATGGAATTTTTTTAATTCTTAAGAATAAAGATCATATTTATTTTAGAATAACACAAAAGCATTGTAAGCCATATAATAATAAAGAAAAATGATCTTAACAGCTATACAAAAGGTTATGGTTTAACAAAAAAATACAAATGAAATCATTTATTTTTTTGAGCAATAATATTATTTTGAGAAGAAACAATTAGATGTGAAAGATACAAAAAATCAGCTGTGTCATGAATAGCAATTGGGAAAATTTTATTTATAAATGTTAGGGATGAAGTTTTATTACTTGCATATATAAGTATCATATGGAACAAATAGTCATAGAAAAAATGTCATTTTTAAAAGATCATGCTGGAGAGGGTGTGGAGAAAAGGGAACACTCTTGCACTGTTGGTGGGAATGTAAATTGATACAGCCACTATGGAAAACAGTATGGAGGGTCCTTAAAAAACTAAAAATAGGGCTCCCCTGGTGGCTCAGTGGTTGAGAGTCTACCTGCCGATGCAGGGGACACGGGTTCGTGCCCCGGTTCGGGAAGATCCCACATGCCACGGAGCGGCTGGGCCCGTGAGCCATGGCCGCTGAGCCTGCGTGTCCGGAGCCTGTGCTCCGCAATGGGAGAGGACACAGCAGTGAAAGGCCCGCATACTGCAAAAAAAAAAAAAAAAAACTAAAAATAGAACTACCATATGACCCAGCAATCTCACTCCTGGACATATACACTGAGAAAACCATAATTCACAAAGGGTCATGTATCACAATGTTCATTGCAGCTCTATTTACAATAGACAGAACATGGAAGCAACTTAAGTGTCCATCGACAGATGAATGGATAAAGAAGATGTGGCACATATATACAATGGAATATTACTCAGCCATAAAAAGAAATGAAATTGAGTTATTTGTAGTGAGGTGGATGGACCTAGAGTCTGTCATACAGAGTGAAGTAAGTCAGAAAGAGAAAAACAAATACCGTATGCTAACGCATATATATGGAATCTAAAAAAAAAATTTTTTTTAATGGTTCTGAAGAACCTAGGGGCAGGACAGGAATAAAGACACAGACTTGAATGGACTTGAGGACACGGGGAGGTGAAAGGGTAAGCTGGGTCCCTTGTGATGCAGTGGTTAAGAATCCGCCTGCCAATGCAGGGGACACAGGTTTGAGCCCTGGTCCAGGAAGATCCCACATGCCACAGAGCAATGAAGCCCATGTACCACAACTACTGAGCCTGCGCTCTAGAGCCTGTGCTCTGCAACAAGAGAAGCCACTGCAATGAGAAGCTCACGCACCATAACAGAGTAACCCCTGCTCACCACAACTAGAGGAAGCCCAAGTGCAGCAACAAAGACCCAATGCAGACAAAAATAAATCAATTAATTGATTTTAAAAAAATGCAAATAACACAGAAAAGTTGAAAGTGAAATTCCTCTACAGTAACACTATCACTGAAGTTTATTTAGTATTAGTTATTTGATGTATGTTTTTCTGGATTTTTCCTATGGGCATACATAAACCCACACACAATTATATACATATATTTCATAATAAAAATTAGATTTTATTATAAAAAATAAAAGATCATGGAAGTTTTAAGTAAAGAATGCCATTTTAGACATATTGTAGAGAAGTTTGGTTTTGTCTGTTTGTTTTTGTTTCCTTTTGTTTTTGTCAATGACAGTGTGTTTTGTTAGTGCCTCAGGTTTCCCCATCCAAGCAGGCTGACTAAGTTTGTACAGTCAACAACCCAACAATCGTTGACCCCAGAAGACAGACTAATGAAAGTGATCTTTTAGTCACAATTTTTTTTCTTGTGATGAGAACTTTTAAGATCTACTCTCTCAGCAATTTTCAAATATACAGTACAGTGTTGTTAACTATAGTCACTACGCTGAACATTACATCCTTAGAATTTATTTATCTTGTAACGGGAAGTTTGTACCTTTTGATCACCTTCACACATTTCTCCTACCTGCCCCTGCCAACCCCTGCCTCTGGCAACCACCAATCTGTTCTCTCTTTCTATGAGTTCGGGTGTTTTTAGATTCCATATATAAGTGAGATCATACAGTATTTGTCTTTTTTGTCTGGCTTATTTCATTTAGCATAATGTTCTCAAGGTCCACCCATATTGTCACAGATAGCAGTATTTCCTTCCCTTTTATGGCTGAATAGTATTCCATTTATATAGAGAGAGATATAAATATATAGATATATCACATTTTCTTTATCTCTTCATCTGTTAATGGACATGGGTCATTTTCACATCTTGGCTATTGCAAATATATGTTCACCCTGCAATGACCATCAGGATGCAGACATCTCTTCAAGATAGTGATTTCATTTCCTTTTAAAAAAAACCCAGCAGTGGAATTGCTGAATCGTATGGTAGTTCTATTTTTAATTTTTTGAGGAATCTCCATACTGTTTTCCACAGTGGCTATACCAATTTACATTCCCACCAGTACACGGGTTCACTTTTCTAGAGAAATTTGACAGGTTAAGTTTCATGTTTTCATTTGAGGACTATAAACAATAGTTGAGAAGCAAGAAAATGATTTTTAATTAAGCAGTACAAGTAGAATGCATGTGTGTTTATTATATGCATGTGGGGCTTATTTACTGACTTCTTGTTTTTTATTTTTATGGAGACATATATAATAAATACATATGATGGGGCTTCCCTGGTGGCACAGTGGTTGGGAGTCCGCCTGCTGATGTAGGGGACATGGGTTCGTGCCCGGGTCTGGGAGGATCCCACGTGCTACAGAGCGGCTGGGCTGGAGCCTGTGCTCCACGGCGGGAGAGGCCACAGCGGTGAGAGGCTCACGTACCAAAAAAAAAAAAAAAAATATGATGTATGCATATATGCATGTGTGTGCGTGCATGTGTGTATCTGTGTATTTGAGATGGTTCATCTGTATCTTTTCTGTAGTTGCAAGTTGATGAACTATACGCATCCCCAATATTATCAAACTATTATAAGACATCATTCAAAAAGCATTTCTTTAGAGTGCTTGGCTCTTTATGAAGATTAAACCCTGACTTTTTGAGCTATGAAGAGTGGATTTTAGTGGACTGATGGAAAAGTGCTGAAATGGATGTATTGAAGGTCATTTTTACAGTGAACTTCTGGGGAAATGGAAACCCCAGGGAAAGCAAAGCAAAGACATATTGAAGGAAAGACGGCAGAGGAGACAGAAGCTGTGCATGTTCCAGCAGATGAATCTGAGCAGATCAATAGGCTTCTTGAAAATCTTTTAAAGCAGTTTCATGGATCTGGCAACTTCCGCAAGATGACAGTCCTCTGAGAAAACTCCTGTTTGGGTTACGCTATTGAATTTGTGGGAGCAACAAAGCAGAACTTATCCATGAGAGAATCAGGCTGCATGAGTGAGTATATGACAGTTGTTAACTATATTACACATGGGCTAAAACATTCTCATTCTCATTGTAAAGTGGAAAGGCTCACATGATATTGTGTTCATTCAAAGGCATTGAGCTTTTTAGCCTTTTTCAGTGTCAGCCTTAGAGTCTATAACTACCACGTGAAAAGACTTCCTGAGTGATTTCTGATTGGGTGACCTCTGAAGTGCTTGGTGGACAGGGGTGTAAGTAGTGACTTCCTAACTCTATTCATTCTTCCCTATGCAGCACAATTGTCCTTTATGCTCACCTTATATTCAAAAAAGTAGCATTCTTCTGAGGAAGTAGAAGAGCTTTGGTGTTTACTGTTCTGTTTTAATTACTTTCAAATGGCCTGAATCTCATCAGATTCTTTGTTGAAACAGGCAACATCTGACCAGTTTGATGCCCTTGGACAATACCCCTTGAAAGCAGCTTTTGATTCTGATACAGATGCTTGTAGAATCTAATATAAAATTCAGCATAAAGATTAGCTCTGTTTCCACCAAAACATATATGCTGCTAAAAATTGGGGAAAATGTTCATCTTTTTCTCATTATTATTTTTATCCACTTGAATCTCTATAAAGGGACTTAACACTGTTTTGTCAGTATTTTCCCCCCTACTATTCTGAGTAAGTTAGTATTATCCACATTTAAACAGACAAAATGATCTATGGAAATCATTTTTTTTTAATCAAATTAGGTACCATAGTAATGTGTCCTTGTAAACATGTTGAAAAAAAATTCACCATTCAACGCAACTTTATTAAAGAGTCATATCCCTTCCAGTAACCACCTACTGTAGTAAAATAAAATCATCAGGCTCTTATTAGTACAAGAATAATCTTTCCCTAGGTAGGAAAAGAAACAGTTATTTCCAAGGCTTTGGTGACTGGCAGTCTCAGAGTTCATAGTGTGAATTTGGAGAGATAATACTGTGATCATCAGAGAGCATGTAAATTCTGTAAAATGTGTTCAATGCCATGGTCTATTTGATGAGAGTGATTTAAATAGTTGTCTTTCTTAATGCTTTTATTTTTTTACAGATCAGAACTTGGTCAAGGTCTTGGGTTCAAGGCTTTCACAAGCCTGTTAGCTTTGCTTTTCTTCTATGTCAAAGGTTGCCCTAGAAAACCAGTTAACTGTTGTCATACTTGCTCTTGGCCTTAAGTGATGAGAAAGGAATGTGTGTGGCTCAGTGCAAATAACTCACTGATCCTTGAAAATCAATCTAAATAGCATATTCTACTGATAATAACAGTATTCAAAGATGGAGCATGTTTAAATATTTTATAAATTATAAAAAATAAACTTTTGCTTATTTGCCTATTTTTTGTTAAGATTTTCAGTATTTGACAATAGAGTTTGGTTCCACCCTGCTCCCACACCTAAGAGAGATAAGCAAAATTTTCAGTTAAGAGTCCTGGATCATATGTATATATATAACTGATTCATTTTGTTGTAAAGCAGAAACTAACACACAATTGTAAAGCAATTATACTCCAATAAAGATGTTAAAAATATACATATATATATATAATCAAAAAAAAAAAAAAAAGAGTCCTGGATCAGAACTGAAAGAAGTGACATTCTCCTTTATTTGTAAAACTCGGTAAGTTATTAAGGGAATCCTCTCTTTGTGACATTAGTCTTTCCAACACTATCTAAGGTGTTTGCTAGAGCTTATTTTGTAGTGAGAGCATATAAACCTGAGGTACAGCAGAACCCAATTCTATTTTTGTCATCTCTTCGGTATGCCCAAACATTTTCCATTATATTGTCTTCCTCTTTTCTTTCCTTTTGGCAACTTACACCTCATGTGTGAACTACCCTCCACCCCAAAGCCAGATTGCCTGAGATCCTCCATTGTGGTCTTGGATAGACACCAACTCTCATCAGATAAACTCCACATCCTGTAACTAACTGTTTTCTAGAATCCTCCTTCCTGACTAAAATTATCTGTCATGGATCCCATCCCTTAAATATCCTACTAAAAGTGAATGGATGCTAATACATGCTCCTACATTATGTATTTGTATTTTTGTAAGTCTACCACTAAAAATTATAAGTGTGAGTGCTTCATATTGTGGTAGGCTATCATGGAAGGTATTTGGATCAAACTCACCCTTCAATTCTGCCAAAGAAAAATTGCACCTATTGCAGTTAAATAGGCAAGGAAGACTTTATTCAAGATTATTGTAATAGGGGAGAGAGATTATTTCAATAGGAGAGAAACACTGAACTCAACTCTGAATACAATGAGGCAGCTGGGGATTTACAGCCAAAGGGCAGGGTGAGGGAGTCTTTGGATAGAAAATTACTAAGGGGAACTTGATTAGATATCAAGGGTGCAGGGAGAGGAACTTGATTAAATATCAAAGGTGGAGGGATATCAAGGGTGGAAGGATTCTCACTAAACTGGATTAGCAGGATCCCTGGTGAAACTGGATTCAACCAGATTCTTTGCTAAAACCGGGCTCAGGCAGCCAAGGACAGGACCCAGTCAAAAAGAGGGCTCAAAGGAGCCTGAATAAAGTTTGGTCAAGGAGGGAATCCTTGTCAGTTCATAAGTGTTAAATAGCCCTCTCAAATACTTGAGGGCACATCTTATCAGACAGGTATGTGAAAGTCCCATTTGCTGATCGAAGATAACTTTAGTTAGAACACACTATTTTTCAAATATGGATTTGTTTATTTAAGTTTCACAGTTTCTGTATTCTTGCCTGTCACCTTTACCTTGAGGTAGGAAAATCTAATAATACCCTCTGAATTACATCATCTAGATGAGCAACATGTTTTTTCATAGTGTATGCTTATTCTCCTCCCTAACTATACGAAAAAGGGTACTGGCAGGGATTTAACTTTACTTTCCTGATACAATTAGAATACAAGTTGGAACTGGAGACTGGCAATAGGATTGACTTATATTTTGAGAGAAGGATACTAGAGGAGGTTCATGTACTGTTGCCATTGCTGACTGCAATGATATATCTGGACAGTTGGCATTAGATGACTGAAACTCAGGCTAGGGAATGAGAAGAGCAGGTGTATAAGCCAGGCTTTACTCTAGGCATGCTGTGACACCTTGAGCTTTGATGTAAACTTTGGTTTGCTAAAATAAAAGTAACAATCATTGTATCTAACATTTTTGAATGTCTGGGGACTTCCCTGGGGGTCCAGTGGTTAAGACTCCATGCTCCCAGTGTAGGGCGCCTGGGTTCAATCTCTGGTCAGGGAACTAGATCCCGCATGCCGCAACTAAAAAGAACCCGCATGCCCCAATGAAGATCTCACACGCAGCAATGAAGATCCCGCAAGCTGATCCCAGTGCAGTCAAATAAATAATGTAAATAAATATATATATTTTAAAAGTCTGTCTTATGATTAGTGAACAGTAATTACTCATTGAATGAATTGTTTTCTCCTTTTCCCTTTTCAAAGTTCTCAGTGTTTCAGAGAGATTTTGTTTAGTCTATCTGAATAGTGATTATTATGCATTATCTAGGCATTAATGAAAACCTGAAATTCATTATGCATACTCAGTTTTTAGAGGAGGGTGCAAGGTATGAAAAGACATGAAACATATGCAAAAGGGACTGGTAGGAATAAAGAATAAGAAACTAAAAGTGTTTCTCTGAGATTTGGGAATAAGAATGGTGATGTGAAAGATGGAAGAATAAAGGAAACCCAGAGATAGTAAAGACATTAGTTCTCAAAAGTGCTTTCACCTTAAGATACAGCTTACTTCTTCTGAAGATTAGGTTTAAGGGAAAATCTTGTTATTTTTGATTCCCTCAATTTTAAAATTATAGGGTCTTGAGAACAAAACAAACTTACTTTCATATATTTCTCAGTTCAAGGAAAGAGTTTGATATATGTGTTAGTGAAGTACTCTGCGTTTTCCATGTAAAGTGCTTTATCTTTCAACTATATTATGTCATACTACATGGAATGAATACCAACAGCATGAATATGTTTTCATCAGGCAGCTGACACACTCTCATATTTAAAAGAAGAATCATAAAACATGGGGTTTTTTTTTAAGTAAAAGGATATAGTACACAACTATGGAAAACAGTATGGAGATTCCTCAAAAAATTAAGACTAGAGCTACCACATGACCCAACTAGTCTACTTCTAGGTATTTATCCAAAGGACAAGCAAACATGAATGAGGAAATATATGAAGACATATATGTTCATTGCAGCATTATTTACAGTAGCCAAGATATGGAAACAACTGAAGCGTCCATCAATGGATGAATGGATAAAAAAGAGGTGTTTTATATATATATATATATATAAAATTCATATATATATATGTACATACCTATATATGTATATACATACCATATATTATATTATATAAAATATAGTAGTATAATTATATTATATATAATGGAATAATATATAGAGACAATGGAATACTACTGTGCCATAAAAAAGAATGAAATCCTGCCATTTACAACAACACGGATGGACCTTGAGTGAAAATAAGTGAAATAAATCAGTCAGAGGAAGACCAATACCATATCATTTTACTCATATGTGGAATCTAAAAACAAAACTAAAACAACTGATAAAATAAAACAAAAACACACTCATAGATACAGAAAACAGATTAGTGGTTATCAGAGGGAAAGGGGTGGAGAGTGGGGGAAATGGGTGATGGAGTTCAACTGTATGGCAACAGATGGTAACTAGATGTGTGGTGGTGATCACTCTGTAGTATAGACAGATGTTGACTGCAATGCTGTACACCTGAAACTTGTATAATAAAAAAGAACATAGTACATCAAGTTCTAGGTTTGCAGGATTTCACAAGTGAAAAGCCAAAAAGTATTCATCATCAGAGGAATTCCAAAAATCTATGAAAGTTTGCATAATCAGAATGTATTTTAATAAGCACTACATCATTTTAATATAGTGTCATTCATTTCAAATTACTTAATTATACCCCAAAATATTTAGCTGTGCTGCTTCTTCCCAGTCAGCTACAGGGAGGATGGGGCGAGTTGGCCAGAAATTGCAAAGTGGAACTAAAAAACATGTGTCAAAGAGAGGCTATTTAGAATTCAAACTGTTAGTGAAATTGGAGTTGGCAGTTATAATTGTGGGTGGAATTTCTGCGAAAAGAATGTAATTATCCAAACTTGATTTTAACCAGTACACCTGAGCACTTCAAAGTAAATATATTTTTCAAACCATCAATAAATACCTCCTTTGTCCCATTTCTCAGTGGAAAGATACCTGTTCCTGGGGCAGGTTGAGTTCCCCGGAGTTTTGCTTCAGTTCTGGCTCAGTGGAAAAAGTGCCACCTACTGAACTGCCAATCTCCTTCCTGTGGAGACCTTTGATCAAGCAAAGAAAACCATTATTAGGTATTTGATGGTTCTTATTTGTATTTGATATCTTAGAAGTCTCTGTTCAAATACTTTTCATTAGGTAAGTCAAAAGTTTAAGTTCAAAACTGCATCAAGGACACAACTAAGGAGCACTGATGTCAGTTGGCCTGGGTTGGAGGTAATCTGGGAATCAGTTTGCCTCTTGGATCTCAAACAAGAAAATATTCCTCCAATTATAAGAAACAGGTTAGAATTCCCTTCCACCATGGCAAATGGGGCAGAACACTCAAAAGTAGAATGTTGAGGAACACTGAAACCTGAGGTTAGACAGCGAAGAGACAGTGCCAAGCAGAAGACAGTCATTCCTCACAATAGTACATGAAGCAGACAGGTAGCATCCTTTTCAGCATTTTGGAGGAAACAAAGCTTTCCTCTGGACATAACTGTTATTAAAACCTGTGGATTGAGCACTTTCATATAGAAAAAATGCAGTAATTTAGTAATATGGACTCCAATACCCTAAAGCCACATCTTTATGGAGAAGCCTAATATATAGTAATTAAGTTCATAGTCCCTGTTCTCCCCCTTGTATGGTATGAGACTAATTTTCCTCTTTTGTTAAACATAAATATTAATAACTGGAGCCATTCAATAGGATTGTGAGCATTAAATGAGTTAACGCCTGTAAAACACTTGAAACAATGCTAGTTTTATGGTGAACACTGTTTATTACCTAAAAAGGAATAATCTTTTCCAAGAAGCTCAATGTACAGTCAGAAAAGGGTTACCAGAAATTGTAGTCCACAAGAAAAGAAATTCAGACCTGAGAGAACAGAAATAATTGCCTTGGTCAACCCTATATAAAACTTTATCAGTTCTCTAATGATATGGAAGTCAATATAAAAATCCCTCTGTTACATAAAATTACACTTTAGTTATGTATAGTAAAAGTATATAATTATTTTTTTCAGTTTTATTGAGATATAACATATAACATATTAGTTTAAGGTATACAGCATAATGATTATTATATATATATATATATATACACACACACACACACACAAATGATCCAAATGACCACCACAATTAGTTAACATACATCACCTCACATGGTTACACATCTTTTTTTCATGTAATGAGAACTTTTAAGATCTACTCTCTTAGCAACTCTCAAATATACAATACAGTATTAACTATAGTCACTATGCTGTACATTAACATCCCCAGAACTTATCTCATAATTGGAAGTTTATGCCTTTTGACCACCTTCACCCATTTTTCCTACCCCCAGACTTCCTCCACTGTCAATCTATTCTATGTTACTATGAGTTTGGTTTTTTTTAGATGCCACATGTAAGTGAAATCATACAAAATTTGTCTTTCTCTAACTTATTTACTGAGCATAATGCCCTCAAGGTCTAACCCTGTTATTACAAATAGCAGAATTTCCTTATTTTTAATGGCTAAATAATATTCCATTTGTATATACACCATATTTTCTTTATTCATTCATCTGTCAATGGTTACTTAGGTTGTTTCCATGTCTTTGCTATTTTAGATAAGACAATGAAAATGGGGGTGCAAATATCTCTTCGAGATAGTAATTTTGTTTCCTTCAGATAAATACCCAGCAGTGGAATTGCTGGATCATACAGTAGTTCTATTTTTAATTTTTTGAGGAACCTCCATACTGTTTTCCATAGTGGCTGCATCAATTCACATTCCCACCAACAGTGCACAGGGGTTTCCTTTTCTCCACATCCTTGCCAACACTTGTTATCTCTTATCTATTTGATTGCAGCCATTCTAACAGGTGTGGTTTTGATTTGCATTTCCCTAAGGGTTAGTGATATTGAGTACCTTTTCCTATACCTGTTGGCGTTTTGAACGTCCTCTTTGGAAAATGTCTATTCAGTTCCTCTGTTCATGTTTTAATTAGATTGTTTGTACTTTTGCTATTGAGTTGTATGAGTTCTTTATATATATGGATATTAACTCCTTATCAGATATATAATTTGCAAATATTTTCTCTCATTCAGTAGCTTGCCTTTTCATTTTGTTGGTTTCTTTTGCTGTGCAGAGGTTTTTTAGTTTGATGTAGTCCCACTTGTTTACTTTTGCTTTTGTTCCTTTGCATTTGGTGTCAAATCCAAAAAGTCAGTATCAAGACCAATGTCATGTAGCTTCTGCCTTATATTTTCTTATAGGAGATTTATAGTTTCAATTTCAAATCTTATGTTTAAGTATTTAATCCATTTTGAGTTGTTTTTGCATACTATTTAAGATAAGGGACCAATTTCATTCTTTTGTATGTAGAGATGCAATTTTCCTAGCACCGTCTGTTGAAGAGACTATTCTTTCTCCACTGTGTATTCTTGACACCCTTGTCAAAGATAGGTTGACAATATGCATGAGTTAATTTCTGAACTCACTATTCTGTTCTATGGTTCTAGATGTCTGTCTTAAGAGCAGTACCATACCTTTTTGATTATTTTAACTTTGTAATATATCTTGAAATCAGGACATGTGATGCCTGGTTCTTCTTTCTTGAGATTGTTTTGGCTATTCAGGATCCTTTGCGGTTTCATATGAATTTTAGGACTTTTTATATTTCTATTTTTTTAAATGCCATTGGGATTTTGATATGGATTTCATTGAATCTGTAGATCACTATGGGTAGTAAGGACTTTTATACAATATTGTCTTTAATTCATGAATATGGATATCTTTCTATTTATTTGTGTCTTCTTTAATTTCTTCCATCAATGTTTTGTAGTTTTCAGTGTACAAGTCGTTCACATCCTTGGTTAAGTTTATTCTTAAGTATTCTTGAGAGACTCTCAAACTTTCATACTAGTTCAAACCACTGTCTTTGTTCTTGGTGGCACCCAGTTGTCTACAGTACGCTGGGTCCCATCAGCACTCTAAGACAGGCGTGGCAAAAGTCAGTCCCTCAGGCAGCCTCCAGAAAACTTAGAACTTTAGACATGAAGTCCAATGCTCTCCCTCCCCAGAGAGAAGCTGGAATTGGGGTTTTCTAACTCACTCATTCTGCACAGAGTCAGGAGGAAAGACTATGGTGATTTCTCATGTGCTAGTTCAAACTATCCTCTCTGTTCTCACTGGCCAACAGGCATCTAAAATATGCCAGGTCCTGTCAGTGCTCTGAGACATGTGAGACATATGCCAATACCTTGGGCCATCCCTGGAAAAACTGGGACACTGGAAACATGATCTAACTCTCCATTCCCAGGGAAAAGCTGGAGGCTGAGGATTTCCTTCTGATCATGTGGTGCTGTGCTAGAGGCAGAAAGTATGGTGAGAAGGTGTCTTGAGCTTTCCTATTGGCTTCTATGTTATTGGTTTCACACTCACCTGGGATGCAGGAGTCTCTCAACTAGTTTCTGAATATCTCACATAGGGAATTAGTCCATACATTGTTAATGAATTGGTGTGTCCATGGGGAGAAGGAGAGTCCAGAGCTTTCTATTCTGCCACCTTCTGACATCATCCCTCTTGAAACATTATTATTAACTATAGCCCTTATATTATTCTGATTTCTTTGGATTTTGCCTAATGTTCTCTTTCTATTCTAGGATCCCATTCAAGATACCCACATTACATCTAGTTGTCATGTCTCCTTAGGCTGCTCTTGGCTGTGACAGTTTTTCAGATTTTCCTTGTTTTTGATAACCTTGACAGTTTTGAGGAGTGCTGGTCAGGTATTTTATAAACATCCCTCAACTGGGATTTGTCTGATATTTTTCTCATGATTAAACTGGGGTTATGAGTTTTGTGAAGAAGAAAACAGAGGTAAAGTGCCATTGAAATCAAATCATATCAAAAGTACATACAATTAACATGACATCATTGCTGATGTTAACATTGATCACTTTGCTGAGGTAATAGTTGTCAGATTTCTCCACTATGAAGTTAATCTTTCTTCTCCTTTCCATAGTGTATTCTTTGGAAGGAAGTCACTTTCCATAGCCCATATTTAAAGAATGGGGACTTATTCTCCATACCCTTGAGGGCATAACACCCAAATTATGTGTAATTCTTTTGCATGGGAGATTTGACTATTCTCCACTTATTTGGTTATTCTATTTATATCAGTATAAACTCATGAATATTTATTTTATACTTTAGATTATAATCCAATATTACTTTATTTTGTTATTTTAATTGTTCCAGGTTTGACAATTGGGAACTCTTTCAGTTGACTCCCTTCTCCTTTTAACACACCTTATCACTGTGGGGTTGTTTATCATTTGGGGGGAAATTTTTTTAGCATTTCCTTACTTTATGGCACTATAAGATCCAGGCTTATCTTGTATATTTCCTGTCCCAGTAAAAAAGTCAGCCATTTCTCTAAGTCGCTTGGGGTGTTTTTTTCTTTTTAATTGTACAATGGTATTAGAAACCAAGATCTCGGTGCTAGGTATGCTCATTGCTACTGTGTCTCATTGTTTCTAGGCTCTCTCAGCTGAAGGAACAAGAAATATATGTGTGTATGCTAACTTTGGGTCTATAAATCAAGTTGGGAGGAACTGACATCTTAACAATATTGAGTTTCCCAATCCATGATTTTGGAATAGACTATTTCTCCATTAATTTGAATTTTCTTTTATTTCTTTCATCAGTTTTATAGTTTTCTGTATACACATCCTGTACATATCATTAGATACAGGCCTACATATATTTTGGGTGCTATTATAAATGATATTTTCTATATTTCAAATTCTGATTGTTCATTGTTGGTATGTGGAGAAAGAAATTGGTCTTTGTATATTAACCTTGTATACTGCCCCCACACTCTTATGCATTCTATCTCCAGGAACATCACCAGTTTCTCACAGTGAAGAGCCAAGAATGTGTCTTTGTCAGGAGGAGGGGAAAAGCATCCATTTCTAAATAGAGCAAAGGTATTCTCTAGTGAAAAAGTCATTATTAGAGTCTTATCTCACATAGGCAAAAGGGCAATACCCAACTCCAGCCCCTTCTAGCCTTCCTGTCCCACCTAAGTTGGGGAGAAAATGAACTATAAAATACTTGTGATGGTCTCCCCAGAGATACAGGTCCACTAAAATACTAAGATTTGATCATAAGATTGTAGAATGTTTTCCCTCCACCACTCCTAACCAGCACATCAACAGTATAATAACAGAGAATTAGAGCTGAAAGAACTGGAAGGCTCATACTCTAAGAAATAAAGACAACAGAGTAGACAAAAACAAGGATACTGGAGGAATTTGAAGCCTCTGACACCTACAGCTACAGCAAGCATTGAACACAGTTCAACTGCTAGCCAGATTAAGACAAAACCTCACACTAATGGCCAATTCACCTTGGTTCCTATTACCCAATATGCCATGTCCAGATTTCAATAAAAATTACAAGGCATCCTAAATGGCAGGAAAAAGAACAATTCGACCCAATTCAAAAGTGAGGGAGAAATAAAGATTTTCTCAAACAAAAACTGAGGGAATTCATAACATGCAGATCTGCTCTGAAAGAAATGATGAAAGTTCTTCAGAAAGAAGGAAAATGCATAAGTCGGAAACTCAATCTGCATTTTTTAAAAAAGGAAAAGTATCAGAGAAAGAATAAATGAAGGTAAAATATTTTTTATTTTTATTACCCTTAATTGATCTAATAGATAAATATTTTTTAAAAGTAATACTAGTAACCTTGTACACAGCTATCTTCCTACACTTGCTTATTTGTTCCAGGTTTTGATAGATTGTTTGGAATTTTCTACATTTATTTTTTAAATTTTTTGGCGGCGTTTGGTCTTCATTGCTGCATGTGGGCTTTCTCTAGTTGCAGCGAGTGGTGGCTACTCTTCATTGCAGTTCATGGCCTTCTCATGGCAGTGGCTTCTCTAATTGCGGAGCATGGGCTCTAGGCATATGGGCTTCAGTAGTTGCAGCACACGGGCTCTGTAGTTGTGGCACATGGGCCCTAGAGCACTTGGGCTTCAGTAGTTGCAGCACATGGGCTCAGTAGTTGCGGCATGTGGGCTCTTGGGCGCACGGGCTCAGTAGTTGTGGCACATGGGCTTAGTTGCTCCGCGGCACGTGAGATCTTTCCAGACGAGGGATCAAACCCATGTCCCCTGCATTGACAGGTGGATTCTTAACCACTGTGCCACCAGGGAAGTCTGGAATTTTCTACATTAAATAATCATATCATCTATGAATAAAGATGGTTATATTCTTTTCTAATCTGTATACCTTTTATTTCTTTTTCTTATCTTATTGCACTAAGTAGGACTTCCAGTAAGACGTTGAATAGGAGTGGTGAGCAAAGATGTCCTTGCTTTGTTCCTGATCTTAAAGAGAAAGCATCCAGTCTCTCCAACAAGTATGATTTTTATGTAGATCTTCCAAAAACGTTTTTTATGAATTGGGAAGAATTGGGAAATTTCTTCCAGATTCTTAGTTTACTGAGGGGTTTTTTTTTTTTTTTTTCTGAGGGTTTTTACCATGATCGGGTGTTGGATTTTGTCAACTGCTTTTGTTATGTCAATTTATATGATGGTTTATATTGACTAATTTTCAAATGTTGAACCAGCTTGGCACATCTAGAATAAATGTCGCCTGGTCATGATACATAATTCTTTTTGTACATTGCTGAATTTGATTTACTAATGTTTTGTTGAGGATTTTTTGTCTATGTTCATAATGGATATTGATCTGTAGTTTACAGTATTTTTAAAATAAACTTTAAGACATTTCTTTCAAATGCATTCTACATTCTAGAGCTAATCACTTTATACAAAGCTTAAGCTACAATCTTTCAACAGAGAATCCAATGAGCTATGGTATAGAGTGGAAGGCAAAGCGTTCTAATTAGTATTACTTAGGGGATAGTCAAACCCATATATTTACTCTTTAAATTAGCACTATGATATAAAACCAAAGTTATTGCTGAAAAGATCTTCCATATAGAGGTCTACTGTTATTTCAGTTTAAGTCTCTAAAGAATAAAAAATAAAATTTATAGATCCAAAAGTAAAGACATTTTTAAAGCTCTTTTTAAATAAAATTATGTTTTGCTCTTTGAGATTTTTTTTTTTGCAAGAGAACAATGATAACTCAGGATACAAACCTTAAAATATACATTCCTTTTGAGACAATATTTGAGTTATTTGGATAAGAGAAGGAGGTACAACAATCAAATAGAATCTTCAAACTGAAGTTTGGAGAGGAACTTAATTTTTGTACTACATCTTCATTGCCTGAATATATGTACATGCATATGTGTGTGTAACATATATATATATATCAGTAATAATCATATAATATATATAATATTATGTAATATTATATAAATATTTCAAGGTTTACTTATATGTGGTTTTCTGAAGATAAGTATATTCTAAACCAATCATGACAAGTTCTGTTAAATTTTTGTATGAATTGGTTAAATGTACTAAAATTTGATACATTTTTATTTTGGTTCATAAACTGATGAGCTTATCATTAATTTTCCTAGAAAACAATATTTGAGAGATGATGGCTACTTTAAGTAAAGTTCTTCACATTTAGAAAAATCATATTTTTTAAAGAAGGGCTGTAGTAAAATTAAAAGCATTGGTTGAAAAAATTAGCCATTCATTTTCAGAAACTCTCATTATTGTCACAGGTAAAACCAATCAAAATTCTTGCGAGGTAACCAAGATAGAAGAGTAGGAAGACTCTGAGCAGGAGGACCCTGAGCTCACCTCCTCCCACAGGCACACCAAAATTAAAACTATTTACATAGCAACTATTGATGAGAAAGACTGGAATCTACCAGAAAAGATCTCCTACAACTAAGATATAAATAAGGAACCACAATGAGATGGGTAGGAGGGGCTGAGATGTATAGTATAGTATAGTATAGTATAGTATAGTAGAGTGAAGATCCATACCCCTGGGTGGACAGCCTACAAATGGGAGAATAATTACAATTGCAGAGGCTTTCCCCAAGGGGTGAGGGGTCTGAGCCCCACATTGGGCTCCCCAGCCTAGGGGCCCTGCACTGAGAAGACAAGCGCCCAGAATGTCTGGCTTTGAAGGTCACCAGGGCTTACTTTTGGTAGAGCCAGAGGGCTATGGAAAATATAGATTCCACTCTTAAACGGCGGAGCACACAAAATCTCACACACTCTGGGACCCAGGGCAGAAGCAGTAATTTGAAAGGAGCCTGGGTCAGACTCATCTGTTGAGAGTCTCGTGAAGAAGCAGGAGGAAATTGGAGCTGACCCTGGGGACAAAGACACTGATGGTAGCCATTTGGGGGAGCTCTTTCTACCACATGGACACTGGTGCTGGCAAGCACCATTTTGGAATCCTTCTTCTGGCTTATTAGCAATGAGACCTGACCCCACCAACCAGGCTGTCAGAACCAGTACTGGGACACCTTGGGCCAAGCAACTAGCTGGGCAGGGACACAGCTACACCCACTAGCACATGGGCTGTCTTAAGACCCCCTGAACCCACAGCCACCCCAGAACACAGCCCTGTCCACCAGAGGGCCCAGGACATCTCCCCACACGTCAGCGTGCTGGCATAGCCCTGGGACCCCCAGGGCTCTGCAGCCAGAAACCCTGGGATCCAGCTCTGCCCACTAGTGCACCAGTACACCAATGCTGGGACTACCACAGCCACACAGACTGCTGTGTCAGGACCCAACCCACCCACCAGCAGGCTGGCACCAGCCCCAGGACTCCCTGGGCCCCAGCCCTGCCAACCAGCAGGTTAACACCTACTCTGAGACATCTTGGGCCCCTCAGCCAGCCATTCCAGGATGCAGCCCACCTACCAGTGGGACCCCCTGGGCCTTGGCCCCACCCACCAGAGTGCAGACACCAGTAAAACCAAAGTTATTGCTGAAAAGATCTTCCATATAGAGGTCTACTGTTATTTCAGTTTAAGTCTCTAAAGAATAAAAAATAAAATTTATAGATCCAAAAGTAAAGACATTTTTAAAGCTCTTTTTAAATAAAATTATGTTTTGCTCTTTGAGATTTTTTTTTTTGCAAGAGAACAATGATAACTCAGGATACAAACCTTAAAATATACATTCCTTTTGAGACAATATTTGAGTTATTTGGATAAGAGAAGGAGGTACAACAATCAAATAGAATCTTCAAACTGAAGTTTGGAGAGGAACTTAATTTTTGTACTACATCTTCATTGCCTGAATATATGTACATGCATATGTGTGTGTAACATATATATATATATCAGTAATAATCATATAATATATATAATATTATGTAATATTATATAAATATTTCAAGGTTTACTTATATGTGGTTTTCTGAAGATAAGTATATTCTAAACCAATCATGACAAGTTCTGTTAAATTTTTGTATGAATTGGTTAAATGTACTAAAATTTGATACATTTTTATTTTGGTTCATAAACTGATGAGCTTATCATTAATTTTCCTAGAAAACAATATTTGAGAGATGATGGCTACTTTAAGTAAAGTTCTTCACATTTAGAAAAATCATATTTTTTAAAGAAGGGCTGTAGTAAAATTAAAAGCATTGGTTGAAAAAATTAGCCATTCATTTTCAGAAACTCTCATTATTGTCACAGGTAAAACCAATCAAAATTCTTGCGAGGTAACCAAGATAGAAGAGTAGGAAGACTCTGAGCAGGAGGACCCTGAGCTCACCTCCTCCCACAGGCACACCAAAATTAAAACTATTTACATAGCAACTATTGATGAGAAAGACTGGAATCTACCAGAAAAGATCTCCTACAACTAAGATATAAATAAGGAACCACAATGAGATGGGTAGGAGGGGCTGAGATGTATAGTATAGTATAGTATAGTATAGTATAGTAGAGTGAAGATCCATACCCCTGGGTGGACAGCCTACAAATGGGAGAATAATTACAATTGCAGAGGCTTTCCCCAAGGGGTGAGGGGTCTGAGCCCCACATTGGGCTCCCCAGCCTAGGGGCCCTGCACTGAGAAGACAAGCGCCCAGAATGTCTGGCTTTGAAGGTCACCAGGGCTTACTTTTGGTAGAGCCAGAGGGCTATGGAAAATATAGATTCCACTCTTAAACGGCGGAGCACACAAAATCTCACACACTCTGGGACCCAGGGCAGAAGCAGTAATTTGAAAGGAGCCTGGGTCAGACTCATCTGTTGAGAGTCTCGTGAAGAAGCAGGAGGAAATTGGAGCTGACCCTGGGGACAAAGACACTGATGGTAGCCATTTGGGGGAGCTCTTTCTACCACATGGACACTGGTGCTGGCAAGCACCATTTTGGAATCCTTCTTCTGGCTTATTAGCAATGAGACCTGACCCCACCAACCAGGCTGTCAGAACCAGTACTGGGACACCTTGGGCCAAGCAACTAGCTGGGCAGGGACACAGCTACACCCACTAGCACATGGGCTGTCTTAAGACCCCCTGAACCCACAGCCACCCCAGAACACAGCCCTGTCCACCAGAGGGCCCAGGACATCTCCCCACACGTCAGCGTGCTGGCATAGCCCTGGGACCCCCAGGGCTCTGCAGCCAGAAACCCTGGGATCCAGCTCTGCCCACTAGTGCACCAGTACACCAATGCTGGGACTACCACAGCCACACAGACTGCTGTGTCAGGACCCAACCCACCCACCAGCAGGCTGGCACCAGCCCCAGGACTCCCTGGGCCCCAGCCCTGCCAACCAGCAGGTTAACACCTACTCTGAGACATCTTGGGCCCCTCAGCCAGCCATTCCAGGATGCAGCCCACCTACCAGTGGGACCCCCTGGGCCTTGGCCCCACCCACCAGAGTGCAGACACCAGCTCTGAGAACCTGGGCCCTGCAGCCAGAGATCTCAGGACCTGGCTTTGCTCACCAGTGGGTCAGCACTAGGCCCAGGACCTGGCTGCACATACCAGTCATCAGGCACCAGCCCTAGGATCCTCTGCACCCTGAACTGCCCACCAGCAGACAAACACCAGACCTAGGACGACTACAACCCTGCAATTTGTCATGTCAGGAACCAGCCAAACCACCAGCAGGCCTGCACCAGCCCCAGGACCCCCTGTGCCTGGGCCCTGCTCACCTCCAAGCCAACATCAGTTCTGGGACACCTTGAACCCCTAAGCCAGTAGCCCCAGGATCCAGCTCCACTCACCAGTGAGCCAGCACCAGCTTTGGTACACCCCAGAACTCACAGCCACCCATGTCAGGATTCAGCCCCACCCACCAGCAGGCCATCACAAGTCCCAAGACCCCTCAGGGCTCCAAAGCCATCCACCTCAAGACACAAGCCCACCAACCAGCAGTTGGCAGTCTCCACACAAGGCAGGTACTGGCAACCAACCAGACTAGGGCCAGCCATGCCTACCAGACCACCCACAGTAGTCAGCCAACCACAACAGAAGAACCCATGAAGCCCCCATAGGGGGCACTGCTAGAGCATATAGCTCTGGTGACCAGAGGGGAGTGTGTTGCTGGGATGCATAGGACATCTCTTACAAAATGTCACTTCTCCAAGATTGGAAACATAACAAATGTACAAAATACATAGAAATGAAAACAGAAAAATAGGGAAAATGAGGTGACAAAGGAACATGTTCCAAACAAAGGAACAAGATAAAACTCCAAAAGAAGAAATAAGTAAAGTGGAAATAGGCAATCTATCCAATAAAGAGTAACAGGGTAATGACTGTAAAGATGTTCAAAAAACTTGGGAGAAGACTGAATGAACAGAATGAGAAGTTAGAAGTTTTTAACAAAGAGTTAGAAA
>NW_020174568.1:1611366-1665409 GCF_003031525.2 Neophocaena asiaeorientalis asiaeorientalis | reverse complement strand
TCATCTAAAGTTCAGACTCTGCCTACTGCCCAAGGCCCTTAGTGAATATACGTGTAGCCGTAGCTTAAAAATTACCAAGTTTTGTGTTCGGGAAGACACTGATTTTGAAAAAGCCCTGGTGTTCTCCTCACATGAATGGGACCCTTCCTACAGCTAAAACATGGCTGTCACACCCAGAGGATGGTACACCATTTGATCGGGAAGAGTTTGGAAAAGGCACCACATCTCCTCATCTCCTGGTGCTCGGGTTCACCCCTCCAGAGACTTTTCTAACAGTCTCCCCACTTGGAGATGTCAGCACCGTCAACATCCTGTTGCATACAGTTTGGAATTTGTCCAGAGGATGAAGCGGAAGGAGGAGGAGCAATGAGAGACAAGTCCTAGGTGTTTGCATAGGCACATGTCACTCTAATTTCCAATCAGGAAGACGAATTGACCAAAGGCTAGAATTGCCCACGGAAACAGAATAGGGCTTGAGGAAATCACGCTGTTTTGTGGCCAGTTCCCAAGAACACAAGTTGAAAAATGGAACTCAGGGGCACTAAAATTCACGAAACTGCAGAGTTGAAAATATCTATCGTCGAAAAATGTCTTAAGGTAAGTCACCTAAAAGGATTTGTAAGCTAGGGAGAATGGCAGGAAAGGGATTTGAAGGGGTAGACAGGACTCGCCATTAAGCACAAGAAAAGGGGCTGAACATCGCCAACGATGCAGTTGGCCACAAAGGGCGTATGCTTAGACGCGCAGGCTCAGCAGCCCAGCCACTCCACATGTGGGATCCTCCCGGACCGGGGCACGAACCCGCGTCCCCTGCATCGGCAGGCAGACTCTCAACCACCGCGCCACCAGGGAAGCCCGGCATACACACTTTTTAGCCAACCAAACAGGTGGGCACTGGAAATCAATACTACAAAAGGCATCACTTCACATCAGTCAGAAGAGCCATCCTCATAAAGTGTAAACACCAGAAATGCAGGACAGGGTGAGGAGAAAAGGGAGCGATACTTATGTAGAGTGGAATATTACTCAGCCTGGAAATCAATGAAATAAGGCCAGTTGCAACAACTCCGGAGGAGTTACGTACGATCATTCTAAGTGACATAAGTCAAAAAGAAAAAGACATATCATAAGATATCACTTAAAGATGGAATCAAAAATGGCTACACATGAAATAAATTACAAAACAGAAACATAGTCAAATATGTAGAAAACACACATAAGGCTGCTAAAGGGGAAAGGTGGGGAGGGGTGAGGCATTATCTAGGAGGTTGAAATTAGCAAAGATACCGTTCCAAATACCAAATTGATAATTGACAAGGCCTACACGGTACCTCAAAGAACTGCACTCAGCACACTGAAGTCAGCGGAAAAGAATGTATACGACTGGTAAGAATCTGAAAAACAATTTATTGATGTCTCTCTGTACGTGAATCAAGTGGATGTACAGCAGCAAGAAACAGCATTGAAAATCAGCTGTAACCAATATAATAATAAATTAAAAAAATAAAAGACAGAGAGACAGAGAAAAATTCTTACAACTTTTGCTCAGGGGCTGTGATGCAACATGGATTGAACACATCTAGACCCACAGCAGGATGAGACATAAGGCTGGAAATCGTTCACGCTAAGAGAATTAGTGAGGTTGGGTGAGGAAACGCAGACCCTTTAAAGTAATACTGCCTGGTACCCATTCCATGGGTCCCAAATCTGCAGGTTCAAGGGAATCTTCCTACAGCTAAAACATGCATGGGAAACCCAGAGGATGGTACACCGTGTGATCGGGAAAGGTTTCTAAAACGCACCTCATTTTTCCTCTCCTGGTGCTCGGGTTCGCCATTCCAGCCGCTTTACTAACAATCTCCCCACTTGGAGAATCAGCACCTTTAACCTCCTGTTTCGCACAGTTTGCAATTTGTCCGGAGGATGAACGGGAAGAGGGGGAACCAGTGAGAGACTAGCTGTAGGTGTTTCGACAGGCACATTTCACTCTAATTTCCCATCAGGAAGAAGAATTAACCAAAGGCTCAGCCTGCCGCCCCAGAACCAGAATAGGGCCTGAAGCAATCCTGCGGTTTTGGGATCAGGCTACTAGTAACAGTGTTTGTTTACATAGGCTCTGCACCTTTCACATGGGAGATTTTTTTCCTGCTTTTCGGGAGATAGAGAGGAGGGTCCCTCTTGCTCTGTGCATTTCTTAAATAACTTTAATTCCAAACAATCTGTCATACAGAGTGAAGTAAGTCAGAAAGAGAAAAACAAATGTCGGATATTAATGCATATATGTGGAATCTAGAAAAATGGTACAGATGAACCTATTTGCAGGACAGGAATAGAAATGCGGATGTAGAGAGCAGACATGTGGACATGGCGGGGAAGGGGAAGGTGGGATGAATTGGGAGATTAAGTTTGACATATATACACTACCATGTGTAAAACAGATAGCTAGTGGGAACCAGCTGCATAGCACAGGGAGCTTAGCTCAGTGCTCTGTGATGACCTAGAGGGGTGGGATGGTGGGGTGGGAGGGAGGTCCAAGAGGGAGGAGATATATGTATACATAGAGCTGATTCACTTCATTGTACAGCAGAAACTGTAAAGCAGAAATGCTTTACAACACTGTAAAGCAATTATACTCCAGTAAAAAAACAATCACTATGCCATTGTGGCATATTTTGGAGTGGCACTCCCTGAGCGACAGCCATGCACATAGGTTGGAATACATGCATAAATTTCCTTGCATTGTCAGCTGAGCACATTTAGCTCCCAAATGTAAGTTCTTAACACCATCTTCTAATAAAAGGAATCAGAGCTCTTTGAAGAAATGGCTGATGCTAAGACTGAGATGGTAGATATACATGCCAAGATAATCTTGAATCTTTTATCAGAAAGTAAGGAAGTACCAAGAAAAAAAAAAACCCATAGATGGAGTGAGGAGTGATGTCAAAGGAGACAGGAGCCAATGAGAAGAGGTGTCAACAACAAAATACCCGTAGTGCTGAATTATAACCAAAACCTTAAAGTAACTATCCAGGTGTCCACGCTGGTAAAAATAAACGATGGCATAGGTTCTTTATAAATGGGATTGAACAGAAATCTCCTATGCAAGAGAATTCCCAATAATTGATAGCGACATTTGGCCGTCCACCAGGGAGTGGAGCTAAGCCCGCCCTCCTGAGGTGTGGGCTCCGCAGAGTGACTTCCTCCTGGAAGGTCACTGAAACAAGAGAAGTCTGAGAAACTGTCAGGGCCAAGAAGAGCCTCAGGGGTCGTGATGAATAAATGTTATATAATACCCTGGATGGAACCCTGGAACAGAAAAGGGTAGAATGAAGGGAACCCAAATGAAATATGGACTTCAGTTAATAGTAAGGTATCGATATTTATTTATCCATTAATGTCACCATTGTGTAGAAAACTAGGGAGGAGAAAATAAAAGTCAAATAAGAGAAACTATTGCATCAAACTGGAAACCAAGAGGAAATGGGCGATTTCCTAGTGAAAACACACATTAACCAGATGGACCCTAAAATAAATACACACAAACCAATTAGCCATCCAGGGACCTCTCTCCTCTGCTGGTTCTCCTCTCATTACTCTGGGGTTTTCATTCCTGGGACAGGGAAAGAACAGGGTGAGGGCTGTGCTGAAACCTGGGCTGCCCAGACAGAGTGGGGTCAGCTCCACCCTTCTCAGATGAGAGGGTGGAGGAAAACTCTGCCTGACTTCTGAGGCCTCACAACCCTTGACTAAGGTTGAGTTGGATTTGAAACAGTCAGTGACCAGAACAGACATTTCATTCTTCTACGGAGCCTGGGACTGAGAGGCAGAAAAACAGACATCCAGCTGAACTCTCTGACTCATGTGTGACCCTGGGCAAATCATGTCCATCCAGGAGGCTTCAGGGAAAAGGAGAGGAAAGAGGAGGAAGTGACCAGTGATGCTTAAAGCTCACTCTAACCCTAACACTCAAAACCTAACACCCTCACCTAGAACCCTAATTCCCAACCTCTAACTCTATACCCTAACTACCCTAATCCCAGACCCTGAGACTCTCAACTCTGACCTGTAAAGTCTAAACCCTGACCCTTAGCCTCACCCTAACCCCGTCACCCTGACTCTACAGCTCTGACAATAACCCTAAACCCTCACCCCAATCCCAGACCTAAACACTAGCCTCAGTCTAGCCCAGACCCATACCCTAACTCATGCCCTAAGCCATACCATAACCCAAACTAATATCCTATCCCTAACCCTAACCCTTAACCCTTAACCCTAACCCTGCAAGAGGACCTGTAATGGAACCCAAACCCACACACTAAAGTCCGAACCTGAACCCTGAATCCAAACCTTGAACTCTGAAGCCCCTAACTTGTAAACCTAACCCTGAACCACAAACCCCTATACCCAACAAGAGTCCTAAGCCTAATTCCCAAACCCTATTCTGAGCCCAAGCCCAAGGCCAAGCTCTGAGCTGAGCCCTGACCCTAGCCACTAGCCTTTAGCCCTTAGCCCTTAACACCAAGCTCTTTCCCAATCCTGAGACCTGAAACTGAACCAGAACCAGAACATGGAAGCAAAACTAGAAATTAGAAACTAGAAACCAGAAACAGAATCACGACCATAACCAGATACCAGAAAGTAGAAATCATAACCAAAACTATTAACAATAAATCCTAACCATAACCCTTAACACCAGCCTCAGCCCTAGCCCTAACCCTCTAAGCCACTAACACCAACACCAATCTAATCAAATCACACAAATACATCTTAAAAAATGAAAACTACAGCCCAGGAATCCCT
The DNA here is from genome assembly GCF_003031525.2 of Neophocaena asiaeorientalis asiaeorientalis. Classification (NCBI taxonomy): domain Eukaryota; kingdom Metazoa; phylum Chordata; class Mammalia; order Artiodactyla; family Phocoenidae; genus Neophocaena; species Neophocaena asiaeorientalis. The sequence goes on along the minus strand of NW_020174568.1, from coordinate 1,660,609 downwards.
TCTAAATATAGATGTAAGAATCCTCGACAAAATAATAGCAATATGAGGCCAACAGCACATCCAAAGGATTACGCACCATAAGCAAGTGTCTCTACACCAGAATTCCAGGTTGTTCAACATATCAAAGCCAAGCAATGTCATAGACCACAATAATCATGGGAAGTAAAAACACGTCATATCTGTTGATGCAGAAAAAGCTTTAAACAAAATCCAATACTAATAGAAACACTCAAGAAAGTAAGAGTAAAAGGAAATTTGTTCAATATGATAAAGAACATTACACAAAACCCACAGCAAACGTCATGCTTGATGTTGAAGAACTAAAGGTTTACTCTTGAAATCAAGAATAAAACCCTGATGCTGGCTTTCATCATTGTTACTCAATATTGGACTGGCACCTCTATGCAGAGCAATGAGGAAAGATGGAAAACCAGCCTTCCTTGTTGTGGGTTCCACAGCAGCAGATTCAGCCAACTCTGGATGGAAAACAAAACAAAACACAAGTCCAGAAAGTTCCATTAAAAAAACTTGAATTTGCCACATGCCAGCAATTATTTCCATAGTATTTTTATTTCCTTCACAACTATTTACATATCTTTGACATTGTAATATGTTTATTATACATAATCTAGAGATGATTTAAACAGTACAGGAAGATGTGCTTAGATTATATGCAAATACTACACCATTTTATATAAAGGACTTAAGCATCCACAGATTTTGGTGTCCACAGGGTGTTCTGGAGCCAATCCTCCACAGATACCAAGGAATGATTGTATAAACTCTTAAAACAACCATGGGGATAAATAATCATGACCTTGGATTTAGCAATTTTCTTAGATCTGACCCCAAAACACAAGCAATAAAGAAAAAAATAGATAAATTGGATTTCCTCAAAATTACAAACAGTTGTGTTGGGCTTCCCTGGTGGTGCAGTGGTTGAGAATCTGCCTGCTAATGCAGGGGACACGGGTTCGAGCCCTGGTCTGGGAAGATCCCACATGCCTCGGAGCAACTAGGCCTGTGTGCCACAACCACTGAGCCTGTGCGTCTGAAGCCTGTGCTCCTCAACAAGAGAGGCCCGCACACTGCGATGAAGAGTGGCCCCCGCTTGCCACAACTAGAGAAAGCCCTCGCACAGAAATGAAGACCCAACACAGCCAAAAATAAATAAATAAACAAATGTGGGGTTTAAAAAAAAAAGAAAAAAGAATATTATAAAAACAGTTGCGCACCAAAGATGCTATCCAGAGAGTAAAAAGACAGCCCACAGAATGGAAGAAAATATTTCCACATCATATATCTGATGGGAGTCTTTCCCCAGAATATATCAAGCACTTTTACAGTTCATCAACAAAAAGACAAACAGCCCAATTTTTAAAATGCAAAAAGGACTTGAATAGACACTTCTCCAGATAAAACAAATAGTCAACAACACATGAAAAGGTATCAAACATCATTAGTCATGAGGGAAATGCAAATTAATACCATAATGCCATACTCCTTCAAACACACTAGAATGCCTATAATAAAGAAATCTAAAAATAACAAATGTTGGCAACAATGTAGAGAAATTGGAACCCTTACACATTGCTTCTGGAAATGTAAAATGGTACAGCCTATGGGTACAATAGCTTGTGATTTCCTCAAAACAATAAAAATACAATTACCATATGGCTGAACAACTCCACTCTTAGATATACCACAAAGAATTGAAAACATGTGTCCAAACAAACAATTGCACGCTAATATTCATAGCAATACTGTTCACAACAGCCAAAAGTTAGAAACGATTCAAACATCCATCAGTGGGTGAAAAGATAAACCAAGTGGGGTGTATCCAAAATCTGCCACGTCTTTCTGCCATATAAAATAATAAAGTAAAAAGCTGCAGCCACTGTGGAAAGCAACATGGCAGTTGCCTCTAAAGGGTCACTCTGTGAGCTATCTGTCTGCACAAGATTCTTGAGTTTGAATGGGTTGCATGGTGAGACTGGCCCTGGGAGAAAGGCTGAGTTTGGGATAAGCTGGGGGCGGTCCTCCCTGGCAAGAACCAGGGGGGCCGGCTGGCTGCCAAGGAGACTCTCAGTTATGATGGTGGCCCATGTCTTCTGCGTCCGCGAGACTGGGGGATGCCAGTGGGTGCCCAGAACATGTTACTGTGGGGAACATATTTTATATACGAAGTAAAGTACATACTGAAAAAATGGAGAATAAAATAAAGGTGGTTGATAGTTGCGGGAGAAGCACTGGTAGTGAGATCCATCCAGGGTCTATAGCTCTAGCTTGTCAACACTGCTCTTATCTCTGGGACTAAGTGGACTAGAAAAGGTGCCCGCTGGGCAGTCATTCTGTGATGGGTCTTTGCTGAGGTCAGCTACTCTTACCAGTGTGTCCCTGCACAATATTTTGCTTTTATGAATCTCTGCTTTGGAAACAAGTTGCACGTTTCATGTTCCATAAGCCTCAGGGGCGGAATTTCTGGTATGACAGCTTGTAGCTGCTGAAGAAACATGTTTGCTTGTGCCTCTTTCAAAGGAAGCAGCAAAAGGAAAAAGCTGAAGTGAGGAAAAAGAAAAAGAAAGTTCCCATTTCCACAGCAGGACTTAAATATCCTTTCAAGTATCATCCAACATCCACTCAAAAGTCTTTGTGAAGAAGTGCTAGTAATGAAATTAATTAATATTTCAGGCATTTATTTCCCCCATTTTGTTTTAGGGCAGCCAGCATTTTGATCGGGTGGCAAATTCTGTGCAATGTCACTGCATCTGCATTAGCCCTCCTGGGCCAGTGTGTGTAACCTGACGGGTGTTTATCAAATGTGAGCGAGGTATCAGGGTCAGTGGAGGAGAGGCAAAGGCAGCACATTCATGACCTGTCCTGGAACAGCCGCCTCTTTGGCGGCTGGTCTAGTGACAGTCAACGGGAGGGAACACAGTCCCCTGGCACAGGGTCCCAGACTAAGGAATCTCCCCAGTCATCTGGGCACAAGAGCAAAATCAGGCAACCTTGGTAAGAATGTAACATCTTTGGGGTTAGTTACACCGCTGAAAACTAGAGAGACTGGATTAGATGATGGATTACATCCCATCAGAACTCTATACCACAACCGCATCAGTTAGTGTCTGGATCCCTGGGATGCCAGATTCTCACAGAACTTGAGTTTAGTGGGGGAACTGTGTCATCTTGCTACCTAGAGAGTGACTCTCAGCCCTCGTGGTGCTACAATCACCTGTGGGACTCAGATACCCAGGTCTTACCCCCAGAGAGATTTGGCTTCCATTTGCTTGGAGCCCAGGCATCATCAGTCAACAAACAACCCAATCAAACATGGGCAGAAGACCTAAATAGACATTTCTCCAAAGAAGACATAGAGATGGGCAACAGGCACATGAAAAGATGCTCAACATCGTTAATTATTAGAGAAATACAAATCCAAACTACAGTGAGCTACCACCTCACACCAGTCAGAATGGCCATCATCAAAAAATATACAAACAGTAAATTCTGGAGAGGGTGTGGAGAAAAGGGAACTGTTGGTTGCACTGTTGGTGGGAATGTAAATTGATACAGTCACTATGGAGAACAGTATGGAGGTTCCTTAAAAAACTAAAAATAGAGCTACCATATGACCCAGCAACCCCACTCCTGGAAACATATATGGAGAAAAACATGGTTCAAAAGGATACATGCATCCCGATGTTCATTGCAGCTCTATTTACAACAGCCAGGACACGGAAGCAACCTAAATGTCCATCGACAAAGAATGGATAAAGAAGATGTGGTGCATATATACAATGGAATATTATTCAGCCATTAAAAAGAATGAAATAACGCCATTTGCAGCAACATGGATGGACCTGGAGATTCTCATACTAAGTGAAGTAAGTCAGACAGAAAAAGACAAATATCATATTCTATCATTTATATGTGGAATCTAAAAAAAATGATACAAATGAACTTATTTACAAAACAGAAACAGACTCAGACTGAGAGAAAGAATTTATGGTTACCAGGGGGAAGAGAGGAGAGGGATAGATTGGGAGTTTGGGATTGACTTATACACACTACTATACTTAAAACAGATAACCAACAAGGGCCTACTGTATGGCACAGGGAACTCTGCTCAATATTCTGTAATAACCTAAATGGGAAAAGAATTTGAGAAAGAATAGATACATGTATATGTAGAACTGAATCACTTTGCTGTACACCTGAAACTAACACAACACTGTTAATCAACTATGCTCTAATATATTATAAAATAAAAAATTTTTAAATAAAAATTTTAAAAATATTGTATGTAGATATTCCACCCTCAAGGAGGTGAAGCTTAACTCCCCACTCCTTAAGGATGGACTGCAGAGAGGCTTCCTTCCAGTGAAGACAGTGTGGAAAGGGTAGGGAATGGGAGGGTAACTTCACAGTGGAGGAACCTGACAAACACTCTCTTTGGCCAGGTGGTTGAGGTCGATATCAACAGTGATAAGTCATGTTGATAGAATGTACACTTGATATGATATGATGTGATGAAAATGGCACTTTACCTCTGTGGTCTTCCTCCTCAAAACTCAAAATCCACCTTTAATAAAGAGAGAAACATCAGGACTTCCCTGGTGGTGCAGTTGTTAAGAATCTGCCTGCCAATGCAGGGGACACGGGTTCGAGCCCTGGTCCGGGAAGATCCCACATGCCGCGGAGCAGCTAGGCCCGTGCGCCACAACTACTGAGCCTGTGCTTTAGAGCCTGTGAGCCACAACTACTGAGCCCACGAGCCACAACTACTGAGCCACGTGCCACAACTACTGAAGCCCATGTGCCTAGAGCCCGTGCTCCACAACAAGAGAAGCGACCGCAATCAGAAGCCCGCGCACCACAACCAAGAGTAGCCCCAGCTCACCACAACTAGAGAAAGCCCGCACTCAGCAATGAAGACCAAACACAGCCAAAAATAAATAAATAAATTTATTTTTAAAAAAAGAGAGAAACATCAGATAAATCTCAACTGAGAAACAGTCTCCAAAATACCTGACCAGTATCCTCAAAAGTGTCACCAAGAAGAAGAAATGACTGAGAGAAATTGTCACAGCTCAGAGCAGACTTGGAGTCCTGCCAACGACACAGGAAATTAGGGAGAAAGTAGAGAAATCAAAAAAAAATTATGGACATAGTTAATAACAATATGTCAATATTCGTTCATAAATCATAACAAATGTTAATAGTGTAAGATGTTAATAATAGAGGAAACTGAGTGTGGGGTGTATGGGAAGTCTCTGTACAATCTTCCTAATTTAACTTATCTAAACTGTACGGAAAAAAAAAAAGAAACTGTGTATTGATAAAGGCAACTCTACCATGGGTTTAGAAAGGACAGTGGCCACCTGCACTCTGTCAAGTACAGACTATAAACAAAATCAAACAAAGATTTATGTGAAGTTGTTTATAATGAGTTATTTATTAGTGTGGGAGCCAACTTAATCAGAAAATGGTCGAGTAGATTATGACATAATCACATGGCAGAATATTAGGCAGCATTGAGAGTTATGTTTTCTACAGATATTTAGTGGCAGAAAATGCTTACAATAAAGAGTCAGAATAAGAGATTTCAAAATTGTGTTACTCAATTTTATTTTTTTAATTATTTAAAAATAAAATGTAGACATTGCTCTAGAGAGGTTACCAAATTATGTACATGCAACTGAATTTTACTTAAAACATATATCTGTGATATATGTAGGTATATAAAACAGTGGCTACCTTTCAGTGGAATGGTTATGGGTAGATATAGCTCTGGCTTTTTATTTTGAGATGTTTCAAATGAGGAAGAAAGTTTAAAAGAACAGTATAATGAATACCTATATGGACTTTAACCAGATTCACCACAAGTTAACTTTTTGCCATATTTGTGTGTGCATGTGTGTATGTGTGCATGTGTGTGCACACATTTTTGTTCCATTATCACATCTAAGAATGTTTAAAATAACCCCATAATAATGGTTACCTATCCATATTTGAAATGCCCCCCCAAACCAACTTCAATTGGTTACTAGGTAATCTTTAATCTTTTTCAATCTAGAAACAATCACTCCACTTTTTCCCCATGACAGTGAAACATTGTCATGGAACAATGACATGACATTTGGAACATTCCAGCCCAGCTGTCTTATAGAATGTAGATTATGGGTGATTACTAACATATTGTTTTCTCTTCATCTCTTTTATAATTTTTTGCCATGAGCACTTTTTTTTCAGAAAATAACAAAAGGTTTAAAAAACTACCTTTTTTTTTGGAATTCATTAGGTGACACTTAACAGGAGTTGGGTTTGTTACCAAACTTGGGTCTGTTCGTCCGTGTGCAGGAAAGCCCGTCTACTGACACTGGGTCGTGATGAAGGAAACTAGAGTTTATTGCAGAAGCCAAGCAAGGAGAATGGGCAGGTAATGCTCAAAAGACCCGAACCCCCTGATGGCTTTCAGGGAAGGTTTTTTAAAGACAGTGTGTGATCTCAGGGCATGTGATCAGCTCGTGCACAATTTTCTGATTGGTGGCTTGGTGAGGTAACCAGGTGAGGTCACAGGGGTTAGTGTTATCAATCCTTAAGCTCCAGCTGGTCTGGGGTCTCCGTGCTGGTGGGTTAACTTCCTCCACCTGGTAGGGGTTTTAGTATCGGCAGAACAGCTCAAGGACATTACTATCTACAGCCCCTGAGGAGGAACTAAAGGTCCTTGACTTTGTTTTATGGCTAAACTATTATTATTTTGTCTTGCTTGACTGCTTTCCTTTGTTTCTGTATTTTTTTTTTCACTTCTCTGGTTAAATTTGCTCTTTGAAACTTGGGGAAGGTCTAGGTGGCTAAAGCTTTTCTATAAACAAGAGGCAGGTGACACTGGGGGAAGGTCCTACAGGGTCCTGCTTGGTTTTAGGTTGGGGAGGGACTGGTGGCAACGGTGGGCAAACAGCTAGGGATCCACAGATTCCTCTCTGACAGTGAGAATGGATGGTCACAAATCTCCCAACACAGCTTCAACGGTCCTGTGATCCTGCAGGAGGCTTGGCAAATGGCCTGGAGATCCTGCACGTGTTCTCAAGGTCAACGTGTGGAACCAAGGGTTTGTAATAAATTCTCTCTTCACCATCAGTGGACTTAAGCACATCAGCAGTGACCACCTCCTCCAGACCCAGGGAGGCAGTGAGGAATAAGTGTGGTGACTGTAAAATGTTCTTCTGAACTGGGGTCCTTCTTAGACTGAGAGGGATGCTATTAATAACTGAGCCGAGAGGACAGGTATAAACTGAGAGTGGCCCAGGCAAATGGGCGTCTGCGGGAATCAGAGGGGTTGAGGTCCTGCTTTGGAGACACAAAGAAGGGCTTCTCAGAACTGATGCTAAGGAGGTTTTTCTAAGCCCAGACCTAAGTGCCTTCACACAAGGGTGTTCACACCGCTGGTGCCTGGTACGAGATGCCCAGGGCTGTCCTGAGCTACTCTCGATGGGACACCCCAGCTCGGCTTTGCCCCTGCACAGAGATATGGAGAGCCTGGCTTGTCTGAGAGGCTCAAACCAAGAAGTTTTTGTTTGCTTTATTTACACGTGAACATTTAAATATTTTTTTGAACACTTCAAAACCATGAGACCAGAGAGCTTTGCATTTTAGGAGAAAAGGATGATTAAATGGGCAGGGCGGGGAGGGACTTCCCTGGTGGTGCAGTGGTTACGAATCCACCTGCCAATGCAGGGGACACGGGTTCGAGCCCTGGTCCGGGAAGATCCCACATGCCGCGGTGCAACTAAGCCCGTGTGCCACAACTACTGAGCCTGTGCTCTAGAGCCCATGAGCCACAACTACTGAGCCCGTGTGCCACAACTACTGAAGCCTGCGCACCTCAAGCCCGTGCTCCACAACAAGAGAAGCCACTACAATGAGAAGCCCACGCACCGCCTTACAGGTATACCTAATATACCAATAGTGTAGAAAAACCTCTAACCAGACAGATCAAGAAAACAAAATAAAGAACACACAAATTACCAGTATAAGGAATGATAGAGAAGTTATCCCCACAGATCTTATAGATATTACAAAAATGATAAAGCAATGTCATAAACACCTTTATGCCAATAAGCTCAACAAATTAGATGGCATTACATACCCCTTGAAAGACACAAACTACCAAAGCTCACACAAGAAAAGGTAGATAAGCTGAATAGCTTTCTATCTAGTTTAAACACTGAATCTGCAGATAAAGACAATGCACCAAGAAAACTTCAGGCCCTAATGGCTTTATTGGTGAAATCTACCAAACATTTTAGGAGGAAATAATGCCAATACTCTGCCAATGCTTCCAGAAAATAGAGGAGTTAATCCTTTCCAAACAATTTTATGAGGCCAATGTTTTGATACCAAAACATTTGATACCAAAACCAAAGATTTTAAAACAAAATTTAAAAGTACAGACCAATAACCCTCATGAAAATATCTGTAAAAATGCTTAACAAAATATTAGAAAATCAAATCAAGCAACATATATAACATGACCAAGTGGCGTTTGTACCAGAAATACAAGGTTGGGCTAACATTCAGAAGTCAATTAATATAATTTACCATATTATCAAACTAAAAAAAGAAAAAAAAACATATATTTAGATGGAGAAAAATTCAAAACATTCAACACCCATTCATGAAAGAAACTCAGCAAATGAGCAGTTGAAGGGAACTTCTTCAACCTGTTAAAGGATATACAAAAAAAAACCTAGAGCTAACATCATATTTAATCATGAAATAATAAATGCTTTCCTCCTGAAACAAGGAGTATGGCAAGGTTGTCTGCTCCCACTACTTCTCATTAATATTGTACTAAAGGTCCTAGCTAGTGCAATAAGGCAAAGAAAAGAAACAACAGATATCCAGATCAGAAAGAAAGAAGTAAATTTGTTTCCATGTGGAAAATTTCAAAGAATCCAGAAAAAAGCTAGTAAAACTACTGAGTTTAGCAAAGTCACAGGATACAAGGTCATTACACAAAACTTATTTACATTTCTATAAACAAGCAGCAGACATTCAGAGGTTTAAGTTCAGGGGAAAAAGTACATTTTATATTGGCACAGATAAATACAAAGTGCTTAAGAATAAAATAAACAAAAGAAGTACAATTCTTATATACTGAACACTACAAAATATCACTGAGGGAAAATTTTTAAAGATTTATATAAATGAAGAGGTATGCCATATCCATGAATCACAAAACTCACTATTGTTAAGATGTAAATTCTCCCCTAACTGATCTATAGATTCAATATAATTCTAATCAAATCTCAGCAGGTTTTAATTTAATTCTAAAATTCATATGGAAGTGCAAAAGACCTAGAATAGTCAAAACAAGTTTAAAAAAGAACATTAGAGAATATTTTACTACTCAGTCTTGGGACTACAAACTAAAGTAGCCTAGACTGGAAATGGCATAAAAATAGACATGTAGATAAATGGAACAGAATAAGAGTCCAGAAATGGGCTCACACATGTTTAATTCATCTTTGATGTAAGGTGACAAGGTGATACAATCGGCGAAAGATCATCTTTTCAACAAACAGTCATGAACAAATAAGATATCTATAAGGAAACAAAATGAACCTCAACCCTTCACACGTGTAAAAACTTAACTTGAAATCGATCATAGACCTAAATATAAGAGCTAAAAGTATACAACTGCTGAAGAAAATCCAAGAAAAAAAATCTTTATGACCATGAGATGGGAAAGGGTTTTTGCAGAGAGAATACACAAAGCAAGGATCACACTAAAAAATGGGCAAATTGAACTTCATCAAAATTAAAACTTTGGGGGACTTCCCTGGTAGTGCAGGGGTTAAGAATCCACCTGCCAATGCAGGGGACACGGGTTTGAGCCCTGGTGCGGGAAGATCTCACATGCTGTGGAGCAACTAAGCCCGTGAGCCACAACTACTGAGCCTGTGCTCTAGAGCTCGTGAGCCACAACTACTGAGCCCACGTGCTATAACTACTTGAAGCCTGCGCGCCTAGAGCCCGTGCTCCACATCAAAAGAAGCCACGACAATGAGAAGCCTGCGCACCACAACGAAGAGACGCCCCCGCTCGCCGCAACTAGAGAAAACCTGCGTGCAGCAATGAAGACCCAATGCAGCCAAAAATACATAAATAAATATTTTTTAAAAAGATAAATATGTAAGCCTGAGGAAACATTTGCAAAGCATATATCGGATAAAAGACTGGTATCCTGAATACATAAAGAACACTTACAACTCATTAATGAGAAGGCGAACAACTCAAAATAATGAAATATTTCCATAGACACTTTGCCAAAGAAGATGGAGAAGTGGCAAATAAGTACATTAAAAGACTCGCATTGGAAAAAGGCAAATTAAACCCACAATAAACTACCACGTCACGCCCACTAGAACGGTTAAAATTTCAAAGACAGACAATAGCGAATGCTGGAAAAGATGGTAAGCAACCAGATTTCTCATACACTGTCGGAGACTAAATATGGTACAGTGAGCCTAGAAAACACTTTGGCAGTTTGTCACAAAATTAAACATGTGTTTACCTACCATGATTCTGGCAATCTAATGTTTACGTATTATATTTAACCAAGAGAAATTAAAACACATCATACCAGAAAAAATAACGTTTACAGACATGTTTATAGAAGCTCTATTCAAAATAGCTGAAAGCTGGAAACAATTCAAATGTTCATCAAGTGGTGAATAAAGAGACTGAGGTACATTCATGCGAAGAAATACTGATTAGCAATAAAAGGCACAAAAAGGACAGATGCAACAACGTGGACAAATCTCAAAGGCATCAAGGTGAGTAAATGAAGCTGTAGTCAGAATGACCATATGCTGGGTAACCCCACATATGTGCGGTTCTGAAGGCTACAACGACAGCCAATCCATGGTTGCCAGGGGCTGTGGATGGGGGAGGGAATTGACAGAAAAGGAGCAGGAAGGAACTGTTGGGGTTGATGCAAATATTCCATATTTTAATTATGGTTGTAGTTACACAATTGTATGTGCCTGTTAAAAGTCATCAAGTCATACACTTTAAATGGGTGACGTCGGTTGGATAGAAATTATATGACAATAAAATTGATTAAATTTATTCACATCCTCACTATGCTATCACTGTAGTACTTTTTTCTTTTTTCTTTTTTTTTTTTTTTTTTTTTTTTTTTGCGGTACGCGGGCCTCTCACTGTTGTGGCCTCTCCAGTTGCGGAGCACAGGCTCCGGACGCGCAGGCTCAGCGGCCATGGCTCACGGGCCCAGCCGCTCCGCGGCATGTGGGATCTTCCCGGCCCGGGGCACGAACCCGCGTCCCCTGCCTCGGCAGGCGGACTCTCAACCACTGCGCCACCAGGGAAGCCCAATACTTTTCATTTTTGCAAATTATCTTCCAAACACAAAAGAATGGCTGAGTGGCACATGATATGGCAGTAGGTTTTAGGTTGGCAAGACTCATAATTTTTAAAAAAATAAGTTAAAAGTAATAAATTAAAAAGAAGTTTGTTGTCTAGTTCTGGGTATGGTGGAGTAGCTCCATTCCTTCCAGGTCCTCTGTTTTGTAACTAAAAAACACTGGGCATGACACAACCAAAAAGCATAGGAAGACTCTGAACAGTGGAAAGTAGAGATGGCCTGCCTGGGGACCTCAGCACTTGAGGGGTAACATGCGGGGAAGTTCCCTGGGTTTCCTTATGTGTCCCATACACACTGGACAAAAAGCTATAGAAGCCTCCAACCTAGAACTAACAACAGTCATCGAAAAAAGAAAACCTTCAAGCAAAGCCTGTTATCTCTAACCAAAGTCTGAGAAAAAGATAGCTTAATAACAGAAAAGAACTTTTGGCAATACCCACCATACTCCAGCCAAACTTCAATGGAAAACGTCCCTGCCAACTGCAGCTTCAGCAAGACTGAGTAGGAAGCTGGTCTTTCACTCCCCACCACCAACCCCCCACCTTTGGAAGCAGCAGCAATGCTCTGGTCACCTTCAGGGTGGTGCCAGCAGCGCTGAGCAGGGCGCTAGGCTTCCATCTTCACCCAGCAGACACAGGTGGCATGCCTATCCCCTTCCAAGGTAGTGTCAGCAGGGCTGAGCAAAGACTTGATAGCTGAAGCGAAAACCACTGATCTCCTCTCCATCTCTCACCTGGAAGAGGCATATGTGGTTTCCCCAGGAGGGTGCAGGCAAGGCTGGTAATGGTGTAGGGACTGGGTGGTTTGAATAACTGAATAAGCTGCCCCTAGTTTTCTGGTTCCTGGCCTTGGGGTGAGCAGGGCAGGGGAGCAGTGGCCTGGACAGTGAGAGTCTATGCAGGAGGGGCTGGGAGTGGGCTCTGAATTGGGTGGTTCGCAGATTTATTGTCTCTGGGGATTAGCTGACCTGAGAGGAGCAGTCCCTCCAGGGTCAGCAAGGCCCCAAGATGTCAAAGCATCAAAAACACAGAATAAGGAAGACACGGTTAATACCTGTGGTGCCTCCCTGAGCGGTGCCCTCCGCTGGCTTCCTGGCCTCCTTGCCTACTGGCTGCACCTCAGCCGCCTGGCAAGCTTCTGCCTTGGGGCCAAGCCTCGGCAGGACAGCTCCTCCCCAGCTCCCTGCAGGGCTCTCTCGGGCCTCCTCATGCTCTTTGCTCGGATGACACCTTCTCAGTGGGTCTGCTCCGCCCACCCAGTGGTTTAAACTTGCACCCCTACCCTGGCTCCCAACCCCCTACCCTGCTCTGCTTTTCTTTTTTCTAGCACTTAACACCTTCTTATATGCCCCATGATTTACTTTCTTAAATGTTTACTGTGTTTCTGTCTTCTTGACTACCGTGGGATCTGACGTATCCCAAGTGCCCAGAGCAGTGAGTCGCACACAGTTGGCCCAAACCTGGATGAACGACGGGAGTTAAAGGGCCTTGAAGGACAGACAGAGCCCCTGTGCTGCAGCTCTGGAGGCGAATTAACTCAGGCAGCCACTTCACAGCTTCCAAGAAACCCAGGTTCTGACTTAGGGAAGAAGAAAGGGCAAGGAGCCAGCACAGGGAGAGGCACCCATCCCTCCTGAGTTATAGGCTTTTCTCCCACGTGGCCAGTGGCCTCCAGCTGAGCCAAAAGCAAGAGCAAAACTCAGGGACTTTCCCACAAGGAGAGCCACGAGGTGCTCGGCTTCCAGTGTGTGTCTCTTGGTGCTGCTGTCACATTTGTTTTTTACTGAGATGTAATCCACGTGCCATAAAGTTCACCCTTCTGAAGTGTGCGGTTCAGTGGGTCTTGGCCTACGCCCAGACTTGTGCACCCACCCCCAGGAAGTCACTGCACCCCCCTTCACTGGAACCCCCAGCCTCAGGCACCCAGGCTCTCTCTCCATCCCTGTGGATCTGCCTGTTCCGCATGCGAACAGAAGTGGGGCTGTGCACCACCTGCCACCGTGCTGGCTTTTTTCTGTGGCCATATTTGACCAGCACCTGATCCAGAAGAGAAAGGCCACTTTCCCCGGGCAGTAAGCCTTCAGGAGGTGGATTTGGGCTTGAGAGGCGGAAACTGAAAACTGATCACAAACTCTCCAGGATGCTTGAGCTTGGGGGTGGATTTGTAAGTAAGCAAGGGCTCCTGTGCCTGCAGCGCAGAAAGCCGAACTGTGATGACAGGAGTTTGCAGCAAGGATTTATTAACAGGACACCAACCAAAGGAGCGGGAGACAGGCCTCAGTTCCACTCCAGCCTGGTCTCTGAGTTGGGGGTGTTTTAAAGGGGAAGAACAAAGAGGCTGGGATTGCTCATCATCTTGTGACATTTCTGTGACATTACTTAATCATGGTTTCAGGGGTCAAGATGTCTACGGTGGCTCATGGCTCTGTTAGCTCACCTGGCCCTGGAGAAACAACCTAAGTGTGTATGTTAATGATGATATATCGACAGCAGCAGGTTTTTTTTAATTTATTTATTTGACTGCGCCAGGTCTTAGTTGCGGCAATCGGGATCTTCATTGCAGCACGTGGGATCCTTAGTTGTGGCATGCAAACTCGTAGTTGTGGCATATGGGATCTAGTTCCCTGATCAGGGGTCGAACCCGGGCCCCCTGCACTGGGAGTGCAGAGCCTTAGCCACTGGACCACCAGGGAAGTCCCAGCAGTTTTCATTAGTACGATTGTTAGGTACGATCTTATCAACGCCAGCAACCTTAGTCACCTGACCTTGGTCGATTAGTGTTCAGTGAGCACAGGATTGAGGTCAGAGGGGACAAGAAAGGGAATAAAGTTATGGACAGAGAGATTAATCATAAACGCAGTAGGGGAAACTCGGTTTCAGGCGGACTCAGTTCCAGAAATAAGGCTGTGTTCCCCAGGACACCCACCACCGCTCCGTTTCACGGTACAGATTTTCCTTGGGGCTGCACTGGCCCCATCTCCACCCGCCCCCTGACCCAGGGGCAGGGGCAGCGCAGGAGGAGCCACAGGCTGGGACCCGAGACCACTGAGGCAGCCACGAGTCCCACTTCCGGGGCTGGCAGAACTTGGAAAATGCTCCACAAGGATCGCTCCAGACCTGAACTGGTCCCAGCCTAAGGCTCAGTAGCCCTGCCAAGTGTTAGGTCGACTAAGCTTTCCTGCTTTGGTCCAGCTCAGAGCAGAGGCTGGAAACCGGCCCCGCCTGGCGCGGTCCTGCAGGAGCCGCTCAGCTCATTTATGCCCTCGGCAGTGACTGATCACAGGACCACGCCCCCGGGTGGCTCTCCCCCAGGTCCCCGCGTTTAGGCTGAAACCACCGTTGTCAGGTGTTGTCTCAGGGAAGTTTCTCTCCCAGTCCTCGAGAGCTGACTGTGGCTGGTTCTGCTGCTGGATAGTAGGTCTGTTTTTTTTTTTTAAACACATCTGCTGGGCTTCTGGCAGAGCTGCTGTAACGCTTAGACCCCAGGCCTCTGCTCGGCGGGACACTGCTGGTGGCTCAGAACATTGTAAAACTTGCAGAACCGGATGCCGTCTGCCCTGGGGAGGGGCCCCGCTCTGGTGCAACAGTCGGGCAAAGAGCAAAGCGAAGGCTGAGCTGGGGAGGGACAGTCGCAAAAGCACTGGTGAGAACCCGCTGGTCGCTGCGTGGGCAGGAAGGGGGAAGGTGGGTGAAGGGAGGAGAGCCAGGTGGGGCGGCACAGCTCCCGCACGGCGCTCAGGGCGCGGTCCCGGATGGGTGCCCTGCCGCTGGGGAGCCGCAGGCGGACGCCAGGCGGCCGGGCTTCGGAGGGGCTCAGTCGCCCGCTCGCTGCTTCACCCTTAGCTCATCGCCGGCCTCAGGTGCCGCCGAGGTTCTGTCCCTGCGCCAGGACCTCCCGCAGCTCCATTAGGGTCTTATCATCGTCACATTTCTCTCCCTCATTAGCCGAATTAGTTCCCGGTCCTGGAGACCGGGAACCAGATGGCCTTTATGTTTACACCCCAGTGCGTCCCCGATACAGATTAGGACACTTTATAAATGCTGGTTAAATTGAACGAAATTTTGGGTCAGGGAGAGAGGGTGAATTTTGGGAGTTCAGCCGTCACTTTTTCTTGGGAAAACATTTTATTGTTCACAGACACTTGGCAGTGGGATAACTCTTATAAAAGAGCAGTTTTTATGAGTTACGTGTAGATGATCCAGCCCATATGGATCAAATTTCCCTGTAAGTACAAGAACATACTTTTAGGAATGGAGCAGAGATGGGGGAGGGGGGAAAGAGAGGGCTTTCAGGAGACTGAAGAGGCAATGCCGCCAGGTCCAGGGTGTGGCTGGATTTTGTCACTGCTAATGAAAAGCAGGTTTGAAAATATGCTACAGCTACTTAAAAATCTCTCCGCGAGTGATTTCCTGCTGACCCTTCCCCTCTTCCGGGCCTGCTGACCCGAGTGCTAGCACTGCAAGATAAAGATGAACGGCTTACATTTACGTTCCAACCCGTAGTTTTGTCCTAAATGGATTTGAAAAGAAATGTTAGAGACACTTAGAGACACCATTCTCCACCAGACGGAACCAGGGCTTCTTGGAGATGGGGCTGATTCCACAGATGGGTCAAGGAAACGACCAGATGACCCTAAACAGCATGTGCTGCTGAAAGGAAAGGTGAGGAGGGGTAGTCGACCTGAGGGAACCCCTGCAGGGCCAATGTCAGCAGCCGAGTAAATAGTGATAATTCTGGACTGTGAGCCTGTAAAATAAGCATTCTGGAGTCCAAACCAATGTAAACAAACAGCCAAGCAAGTAACTTAAGCGCATGTGCTGAGCCTAAAGAGGGCCAGGCACACAGGCTGCACGTCCTTGGACAGGAGGGGAGGCTGCTTCTAAGGGGTAGCCGTTCTGACCGGCGTGAGATGATATCTCATTGTAGTTTTGATTTGCATTTCTCTAATGATTAATGATGTTGAGCATTCTTTCATGTGTTTGTTGGCAGTCTGTGTATCTTCTTTGGAGAAATGTCTATTTAGGTCTTCTGCCCATTTTTGGATTGGGTTGTTTGTTTTTTTGTTATTGAGCTGCATGGGCTGCTTGTAAATTTTGGAGATTATTCCTTTGTCAGTTGCTTCATTTGCAAATATTTTCTCCCATTCTGAGGGTTGTCTTTTGGTCTTGTTTATGGTTTCCTCAAAAAATCTAGAAACAATAAATGCTGGAGAGCATGTGGAGAAAAGGGACCCCTCTTGCACTGTTGGTGGGAATGTAAATTGATACAGCCACCACGGTGAATAGTACGGAGGTTCCTTAAAAAACTAAAAGTAGAGCTACCATACCACCCAGCAATCCCACTACTGGGCATATACCCTGAGAAAACCATAATTCAAAAAGAGTCATGTACCAAAATGTTCATTGCAGCGCTATTTACAATAGCCGGGACATGGAAGCAACCTAAGTGTCCATCAACAGATGAATAGATAAAGAAGATGTGGCACATATATACAATGGAATATTACTCAGCCATAAAAAGAAATGAAATTGAGTTATCTGTAGTGAGGTGGATGGACCTAGAGTCTGTCATAAAGAGTGAAGTAAGTCAGAAAGAGAAAAACAAATACCGTATGCTAACACATATATATGGAATCTAAAAAAGAGAAAAAAGAGAAGGTCAGAAGAACCTAGGGGCAAGATGGGAATAAAGATGCAGACCTACTAGAGAATGAACTTGAGGATACGGGGAGGGGGAAGGGTAAGCTGGGACAAAGTGAGAGAGAGGCATGGACATATATACACTACCAAACATAAAACAGATAGCTAGTGGGAAGCAGCCGCATAGCACAGGGAGATCAGCTTGGTGCTTTGTGACCACCTAGAGGGGTGGGATAGGGAGAGTGGGAGGGAGGGAGACGCAAGAGGGAAGGGATATGGGAACATATGCATATGTATAACAGATTCACTTTGTTATAAAGCAGAAACTAACACACCATTGTAAAGCAATTATACTCCAATAAAGATGCTAAAAAAATAAAATTAAATAAATAAATAAAGAGTAGCCGTCTGCTGCCAAACACTGAGGAGCCTGTGAGCAATTTTATTCACACAGGCACAGCCCCGTACAAGCTCTTTCCTGTTCAAACCAGCAGGTTTCAGGTTAGAAACGAAGCAGGCTTATTGGCATCACCTGTGGGTGTGTTTACATTCAAGCACCGAAACCGGTTCGCTTAATAAGATTTGCGCTTGACGCTGCGATTGCTCCTAAAAAGCCATTCTGCCTCCTCACAACCGTCCGGAGGTCACTGGTTCAGGGCCTTGACTTGCTCTAGCAAAAATCCAGGGCCCCTGGAACCCTTCTCACAGGCTGCCTCTAACACTGCAAAAGCCCTGAGACAGACACCCAGTTACCACGGGACTGAGCAAAACTGGTGAAACCATCGAAAAACAAGTATTGAGATGTGAAGGCCAGAGGCTGGGAGACAAGGAAATCCCAAAATTCACAAAATTAACCATGAATCCCTCTAAAAAATTACTCTTCTGTGATATTTCTTCAGGAATTTTAAAACGCCAAATTCCCCCCATGGTTTAGGCTTCCCCGGCCCCAGACCTGATCTGCTCTCCAGAGTTCCCCCCGCCGCCCCCCGCCGCTGGCCAGCACCCGTCACCCCTCTCCCATCCTCCTCCCTCCTTCACCGTCCCTTCCTGGCCCTGGGAACCGTTTCCCCCTGTTCTGTGACCCTGAGATGACCCTTCCCACAAACAGACCAGAACCCAGCGCCCAGGCGCCTAGCCTGACAGGCCCCTGGGACCCATCGACGTGCGACTGCTGATCTCCGGGGTGGGGGAGGGGCGTCCCGCCAGAGGGCCAGCCTGTCGAGCCACAGGGGCTTTCAGGGGTCCCACCCCCACAGCCCGAGCAGAGCGCTATGGGGGCCTGGTAAGACCAAAAACCCTGCCCGGCTTCTGAAAACTACACGTAACTTGGTGTGGCCTCTACAAAGGCAATGCAGCACTAACCGCCCAAATCTGAAAGAGACACATCCTGAGGCCCAGGACTTCTCTTCCGTGATTATCCTTCACTGGTGCAGGTACAAAACTATGTCTTAAAAGCTATTCAGTGTGACGTCATCTGCCCTACAGGCTCACCAGTGGTCACCTGGTTGAATAGATCCCGTGCCTCTGCACGTGGACCAGCGCACAGCTGTCAAAAAGAAAGCAGCAGGACTAGGTGCGCTGGTACAGAAAAGCCGCAGGGTGTCTGGTAAGTGACGAAAGCAACGTGCTGAGCGTCATGCTGTTAGCGAGAAAAATACGTGGTCACAGAAGCCCATAAACATGGATGTTTCTCGTAGGGTTCCCAGGAAGCCTAGTAGCAGTTGCCTGAGGGAACTAGGAGGAAGGAAAAGCCGAGGAGAGAGGGAAACCTGCTTTTCTCTTTCTCCCCAAAACTGTAACTTTACAATTTTGTTCATGTATATATTTACCTATTCAAAAAATTAAAGTATTAAAAATATGTATAGTTTTGTCTCTAATAAAGTTGGGGGAAGTGAAAGGTTACTGAATTTAACCCCATGGGCCTGGCGCTTATCCCGAAGAGACACAGAGAAGAACACGACATGGTCTCTACTCAGAGGGAAAGGGCCATTGTGGTCCCCAGCAGGGTCCCCCAGGGGTCAGGTCGTGGACAGGAGCCGGAGGGCCCTGGGGGTAGCCCGGCCAGCTCAGCTGGACGCCAGCCAGCCGAGTTCTGCCTCGCAAGCCGTGCATTTGCTCAATCTGCCGGCACTTTGGCAGGACGGTCACCGACTGCAGGGCTCGAGGCCAACAGCCTAACAGGACACAGAGATGACCAGGTCAATGTTCTGGAAGCGATGTTGACTCTGCAGGTCAGGCTGACACAGAGGAGGGAGGGGCTGCCTGGCCTTGGGTGTGTGAGCTGGTTTCTGACCTTCCCTGAGGCCCTCCCGCATCCCGGCCACCCCACGCCCACCGCACCACCCGTGGCCCTGCCAGCTGTCCGCCCGCTGTCCTCCCCGGCCCCAGCTCACCCCCGCCCCTCCCCTGGCCCAGGCCCTGCACCTGTCACCCCCCCCATGGGGCCTGCTCAGCAAGGAGCTTCCCCCTCCAGGCCTCCCAGCTCAGGGGTTTTGTTCTGAGGGTCACACAGCTGGACCTCTAACCACTCCTGGTACCCTTCTCCATCTCAGTCCGCTTTCCCTAATGAGTTATGAGCTCTCTGAGGGCAGGGACGATGTTATTCCACGCTTTACCAGCCTCCCACTCAGGACTTTTCCAACAATCAAATGACTTCATCTCCCCTTCCTGCTCATCACCATCCAAGTCAGCCTTGGCCGTCCTCACCCAGGCCATCCCGTGGGCAACCCTTAAAGGGATATTTAAAGAGAAAGCACTGTTTGCTTCTTATCTAACTAGGAAAATAAAGGAAAGGTTGATCTGTCCTGGTCAAAATCCTTAGAGGCAGTCTGCCAAGGAAATGAGACGACCAGGTCCTCCCGATGATGACCCGCCTCTGACCTACAGGTCGACATCCCACTGACAGCAATGGCCACCGTCTAGACTGACGGTGAAAATTCCACTCCCACCACACAGCGCCAGAGCTGTTTCTGGGATGTTGGTTTTTCCTGTGCCCAAGGTCCCATTGTGTGTCCCCATCCCTGCTGTGTCTGCAGATGGCACATAGCCATCCCATGGTCTCAGAGTTAGGAGCGGAGCCCACCTCACTCCCGAGCTGGGGGAGACCTCAGTGCCCCTCCACGCACACACAATCCCACACCAGCCACCTGGGGTCAGGCTTGGTGCAGGCTCACACCACAGTCGCGCCTTCAATGCCCTCTGGTTTTCCTTCCCGAAAGCCTGTGCTTCCCCAGTTCCAAATAAAGTGCAAACCCCATCTCGCCATCACCAGCACACGCATACAGCACACATATGCACACGCAGACCACACACACTGGCTCTTCCGACTGACGAGGAAATGAGGTCATTTTTATCCAGATCCTGGGTCCACACCTGCCCTAGGCAGCTCTGTGGCAGCTCCCTGTGGACTGCCCACCGCACGGGCGTAAGCTGTTCCTGTTCGGCCCTGACAGCAGCCCAGGACAAGAGGCACAGGCCCACCTTCTGTTTCACCCCATCTTTGCTCAGCTTTTGGCTTGAAAGTTTCCGAGGCAGCTTCTGGATCCCCATTCGTATAAATTTCCTGACGTTCGCGTAGTGGTTCTCAGCCCCATCCCACCTTTCAAATTCCCAGTGCCTTTACTTCCCTCCAGACCAATTAAATCAGGATCTCTGGAAGTGGAACTCAGAAACCAGTGGGATTTTGTTTTGTTCTGTTTTCTTCACAGCTACCAAGTGGGTGTAATTTTCAGCCGCTGTAACTGAGAACCACTACCTGGCAGTAATTAGCTGTGTCAGGCTAGGACGCTCTGGACTGCAAGAAACAGAAGATCCCAGGTCAACAGTTTAAACCCTAAGAAATGTCTTACGTCCTCTAACTACAAGTTCAAAGGTGGAGCAGTTCTGGGGCTGGTTTACCTCCCGGAAGCAATGGCATCACCACCTCTGCGCTGGGAGGGTCCGTCTCACCTCATCAGCCTCTGCCCCGATTCCTGGCACTACATCCTCACATGGACAGGTCCATGGGGCTCGGCAGCAATGGGATGGGGCAGGGGCACGCTGCCTGGGGTATGGAAGTCAACTCACCTCGCTTCTGGAAGTCAACTCTCTGGACTTGTCACGTGCCCTGGCTCTTTTCAGTGATGCCATTAGCTTATCTGAAACTCACTTATATTTTGATCACTCTGGCCTCAGGGAATTCGATCTGGTAACTCTGATTAAGAGCACGCTTCACTGAGCTCCTCCAAGACTGAATTCCAAGCTGGGAGGAGATGACAAAATGGATTTAAAGACGCAGTTGGTGGGGGGACAGCTATAGCCCCTCGATTCCGACGGCCACGCTAAGCAGCACCATCCAGGCTCTCGCTGGGGACACACCTGCCGGTTACAAAGTGCGGTTGCCTGCTGGTCCCTTGAGCCCACCTCCTGTGCCTGTCACCCTGTGGGTCAGCGTACCTCAGCCTCAGCTGCACATCAGAATCACCTGTGGTTGAAAACACACTCATGTCCACCTCCAGAGATTCTGACTTAGCCGGCCTAGGATGCAGTTCGGACGGTGTTATGGGCTGAACTGTGTCCCCTGAACATTCATATGTCAAAGCTGACCCCCAGGACCTCAGGATGTGACTGTATTTGGAGATGGAGCCTTTAAAGAGGTGACCAAGTTAAGTGAGGTTTTTAGGGCAGAATGTAATCCGGTAAAACCGGGGTCCTCATACGAGGAGGAGATTAGGACACAGACACACAGAGGGAGGACCATTTGAAGACGCAGGGAGAGGACAGCCGTCTACAAACCGAGGAGAGGGGCCACAGAAGGAACCAACCCGGCCCACACCTTGATCTTGGGACTTCCAGCCTCCAGAATCATGAGAAAATAAGTTTCTGTTTCTAAGCCACCCAATCTGTGGTATTTTGTTACAGCCTCCCGAGCAGACTGATACAGATGTTAACATTTCTCCCTCCCTAAGTGATTCTCACAGGCAGCTGGGTTGAGAGTCGTGTTCAAAATGGTGACACCTGGGCCCCACCCATGGGTTTACCTGATCAGGTGTGGTAACAGCTCATTAGTGGTTTTGAAGGTCCCCAGGTAACCTCACCCTGCAGGTGACCCCGGATTATTTGGATGCTCATCTGGGCACAAGTCACAGTGACACCAGCACCCAGGAAGAGGAGGGATGGGCCACATTCCCAAAATTCCCCCTGCTTTGGGATTCAGCACAGTTTACTGGGGTGAGTGGGGGTTATTTACACTTTACTTCTTAGCTTGGGTTCCTTGGATTCCTTTCACTAGAATTGCTTTCCTCGTCCTACTAAGATGACATCAATCACCCTGAAAATTAGAATTTTGATTGGGGGAGGAAGAAGAGAGTGCAGAAGTATGAAATAAAAAGAAAAATCACACCTCTCTTCCACCCCAACAGCTCTCCCCAAAGATAATAATTGTTACCACTATTAATAATTGACAATGGGGCTTCCCTGGTGGCGCAGTGGTTGAGAGTCCGCCTGCCAATGCCGGGGACACGGGTTCGTGCCCCGGGCCGGGAAGATCCCACATGCCGCGGAGCAGGTGGGCCCGTGAGCCATGGCTGCTGAGCCTGCGCGTCCAGAGCCTGTGCTCCGCAACGGGAGAGGCCACAACTGTGAGAGGCCCGCGTACCGCAAAAAAAAACAAACAAAAAAATAATAATTAACAATGGTTACCAATATTAATAATTTCTTACGTGTCCTTCCAGAAGATGTTTATGCATATACCATCATGACTAGCCTCTAAACTTTTACACAAATGGGATCAAACTATACATGCCCTATTACACTCTACAGACACGTGTGTATACACACATTTGTGGCTATTGTTTTTAACTTAATGGCACACTGCAGCTGAATTCTGCCCTGTGGCTTTTCCATATTCAAGTTTCTCCCACTCAAAATGGATCTTGCAGTCCCCTCACCCACCTCCATCCGCCACCTCACTTCTCTCAGTTTCCACAGTTTTCACGTTTCTCTAAACCTTCCTTGACTTTCCCCGTGTCTGCTTTTGCGGCTCTTGGGATTAACTGCTTCTTCCCCAGCACTGTGACCAGACCGTTGTAATTATGGTGACTGTGGGATGAATTCCTCAAGGGCAGATGCAGAAAAGAAGGAAGGTGTCTTGGGGAGCTTTCTAGCTCATTCCTTTTAATACTTAAGTGGAATTTGATTTTGCAAAGAAACTACAGACTATTGAACCATTCCCACATTGACAGATACGGAGGTTTATCGTTTCTGCTGTTTTACTGTCACACCTAGTGCTGCAGTAAACACCCTTAGGCAGGTATTTTGGGTTATGCCGTATGGTGACTTCCTCCAAGAGACCTGGGTCAAAGGGTGCGTGCACTTTTACTTTTCATAGATGTTAGCAAAAGGCCCTCCAATAATGTGTTCCGAGTCACCCTCTCCCGGGGTGTGAGAGTACCTGTCCCTCAAATCACCACCAGCACTGCCGGGCCTCACTTCTGGTACATGCTCGTCAGCCTGACGCGTGAAAAACAGTCCCACGGCTGTGATTTGTGTTTCCTTCATTACGATCCTGTAAGAGTCATGTTTTAATGCTGTGCCTTCATTCGCTGCCTGGGTGGGGCTCGAGGGAGGGAGGGTGAAGGAAGACCAGTCTCTGTAAAGGCAGGGATGAAACTGGGAAGACCCCCGCTGCCAGGAGGATGTCTCGCGTTTCCGAAAAGGTGGAAAGTCTTCCCGGGGATGGGCAGTGTCCTGCTGGGCGCCAAGTCCTCCCAGATATGCCTCTGTGCCAAACTGACGCCCACTGTGAGGTCTTCAGTGGGCTCCAGGGAGCCTCCTCAGTCCTCAGACTGCCCGCGGGAGGGGGCTGGCCGACGCCGCTTGCTTCCCTGACTGAGTGCTGCTGAGTTGTCAGGTCGGTCTCAGGAGCACATGGATGAGACACAGTGCGAGCCGACGGGAGGGTGGCCAGCCCTGCGCAAGGCAGCCGGAGGTTTGAGAAGGATCCTGGGGGAGAGGAGCCAGACCAGTGGGGCCTCACCTTCCACGGAGGGGGCGGAATTCAGGGATCAGAATCTCTGACGAAGTTCTAGAACCAGCACCCCCGCCCCACCACTGTGAGCCCTGGGCCAGCACACGGCAGGTACACAGTCAGTATTAGCCAAACACAGGACGGACGGGGCTGGGGCAGGGACCACCCACAGTGGAGAGCCCCATTTCTGAGAACCCTGGCCTCTCCCTGGTGGTGGCCAGGCTGGCAGCTGGTCCAAGGGCACGGATCACACTGCCTGGATTCCTCACTGCCGCGATTTGGACCAAGTTACAGCTATCTGCCCCGTTTCCCATCTGTAAAAGGGGGATAAGGATAAACCTAACATCATAGGTTAGGGGAAGCGGTAAATCCACTATATAATGTGAAGTGCTTACATAACAGTCAGTCAATGTTCCCATTATCATACGAGCCTCTGACTGCCCCTCTGACCCCACCCAACCTGCCGGTTCCCTTCTGCAATGGCCCCAGCAAACATCCTCGGGGTCCTCAACCCTCTCCTGGATGGTGGTCAGATCTAGCGAATAACAATACCGAGCATCCAGCTAAGTCTGAATTTCAGATAAACAGTCTAAGAACATCTCATGCATACCTTACTAAAATATTATTCATCGTTCATCTGAAATTCAAGTTTAACTGGGCAGCCTGTATTTTTATGTAGCAACTTTACTGCTGCACGCATTGGCAGGACTCCCCTTCTCCTTTTCCCCTACAGGAAATTGTAAAATCATTACAATATCTTGGACGATTTTTAAAACGTCATCTCACTATTTACAGTAATGTGTTTATTCTTTTCCAAAGAATGTCCTTTGCACCAGAGCACTGTTTCCTAAACTTGTCTGATTGGAAGAAGAGCCTGGGGTCCTGGATCCCACCCCAGACCAACCAAATCAGAGTCTCCAGGAAACGGCCTTGGGAGTATGTTTTTGGCAAGCACCTCGGTGATCCTAAGACCCAGGACAGGCAGGTCTGGGGAGCACTGGGAAAAAGGCCATCTCTGCTCACAGAACAGAAGAGATCATCCCCCCAGGGATGTCTTGTCTCCACCGGGCTTGAGGTGGATGGAAGGAGTAAGGAGGAAGAGCTCCGTGAACCTCTGATGGCCAAACAAACGAAGACGCGTCCCTGGGAAGCAGACCACAGCCATACGAGCCTCCCTAAGCACATGATGGAGGACGGCGGGGCCCCTGCGGTCACTCTGGGGCGCCAGGGCCACGCACCCTGGCTGTGACTCTCCAGGTCAGCCTCTATGAGTTCCAGAGTTTCTGGGTTTCATCTTTCAAAATTGTCACAGTGAACAGTCCTTGACTTCCCTTCCTCTTTAATGCCACTTGATTTTTCTCCATCTTTGACATCGATCCCTGCTTCCAGCCACACACTTCTTCACAGCCCTGCCTTTCTTTTCTGAGTAAATTTTTATAAGATGTAATACACGGGCTTCCCTGGTGGCGCAGTGGTTAAGAATCCGCCTGCCAATGCAGGGGACGCGGGTTCGAGCCCTGGGCCAGGAAGATCCCACATGCCGTGGAGCAACTAAGCCCGTGCGCCACACCTACTGAGCCTGTGCTCTAGAGCCCGCAAACCACAACTACTGAGCCCGCGTGCCACAACTACTGAAGCCCGCGTGCCTGGGGCCTATGCTCCGCAACAAGAGAAGCCACTGCAATGAGAAGCCCGTGCACCTCAACGATGAGTAGCCCCTGCTCGCTGCATCTAGAGAAAGCCAAAGCACAGCAACAAAGACCCAACGCAGCCAAAAATAAATAAAATAAATTTTTAAAAAATGTAATACAAACTGCGTAAAGTGCATAAGTAAGCACACAACTAAAGAAAGTTTTCACGAGGTACAGACACATGGACAAGCAGCACAGGATCAAACGCCCAAAAACTCGGAGACCCTCCTGTCTCTCCTTCCCTGTCTTCAGTGGCCCTCGAGGGGACCCCACCTGGCCTGTAACATCACAGGCTTGCCTGTCCCCCTCTCCCCCGTGTCATGCAAACGGAGCTCCACGGGGTGTCTCTTTCCCGACCCGAGGGCTGTGCGGTCCCTGCTGCGTGGGTGTCCCAGCACTCGTGCCCGCTCCACCGTCAGCAGATGCCCCGGTTGCTCCTAGTGTGGTCATTACGAATGCTGCTCTTGCATTTGACTTGGGGTGAACGTATCGAAGGGTGAAGAACGTGCCGCCCCGCTTATGCCGCGTTGACATAATGATGGTTTGGAGCTCAGGGCACTTGTGTCAAACGTATACATATACTCAAGACTTTTTAGAAGCTTGTTCTCTGGGTTTCTTCAACCTGAGTTTTATAGAATTAGGTCTGTAAAACTGTTTGGATGCCTTTCAAGGTTACAGTATTCTTCTGTCATAGTTGGCAAAAGTAAGATCCTAGCACTCATACTGTTAAAACTTGTTAATTTACTTTGTTCACAGAACACAGACCGTCAGTGCAACACATAAAAAAAAAAAAGCCAGTGAAAAACAAAAAAGAAGAGAGCTGCTAATTAAAGTTCACATAGTTGCATATTTGTGTATATAACTATCAGAAAAGTATTTATTCAGTGCAACAACCTTGGGTATTATTTTATTCACAAATCCATTATAAAATCTAGTTTTTTTTTTTTTTTTTTTTTGCGGTACGCGGGCCTCTCACTGCTGTGGCCTCTCCCGTTGCGGAGCACAGGCTCCGGACGCGCAGGCCCAGCGGCCACGGCTCACGGGCCCAGCCGCTCCGCGGCACGTGGGATTCCCCCGGACCGGGGCACGAACCCGAGTCCCCTGCACCGGCAGGCGGACCCCCAACCACTGCGCCACCAGGGAAGCCCAAAATCTAGTTCTTTATACAGTTTTTTACATTACACTTTAAAATAAACGTCTGGAGAACTCTTTAAAACAGGTTTTAAATAATTGTCACTTTGGTAGGTCAAGTGTAGTAAAGTTGATGAATGAAAAACAATTTTCAGTGTGTCTTAAAGGCCCGTGTCTTCTTAGACTACGCCCACGTCAGACAATTGGCCCAGTTCCTTAGGGAAGTGAATGTTAGCACCTGTGTGTGACACAGGTCACCCAGCTCCAAATGCAGCTGCGGCTGTCTTCCCAGTCCTACGACATTCTTGTCTCCCGGAGCCAAATTCAGACTGGTTTCATCTGCTCACAAGTTGGGAGTGGGGAGGAAGGGCTGTGGCTTTCCTCTTGCCCCCGGGGTCAGACAAAGTTTCCAGGCTGACGTCTCCCACTGTCTGGGAACCTTCACAGGTGATTCTCAAACTGTGAACTTTGAAAACTGTAAAATCTGCCTTCACACTCCTGGGCTCTAGGACTTAGTGAAACCTGATTCTGTTTCACTAAGTCAGGATACAAGCAGGGTTGGTCTGATTGAGATGGTGTGGGACGGTTAGATTTGGAAATTTCTCTGAGAAAACCAAGTAACCAGAACTTTGCTCCAATCAGCTGATGGAGGCCACCTTTAGGGCCATGCCTCCTCATCGTGAGGTGGGTGGTACAAAGAGTGTAAGCTTTACTTTTTAAAGACAAACACGTGCATACGGTTGTCACATGTACCCATGCGTAGATGTCCCACTTTGATAGATATGCCACATACATCCATACATACATACACAGTCGATCCTGTTGTTCACAGATTCTGTATTTGTGAATTCACCTGCTCTCCAAAACCAATTTGTAACCCAGAATCAACGCTCACCATGCATTCGTGGGCATTTGTCCACATGCTCAGAGTGGAGAGAAATCTGTCACCTGCCTGCACGTTCCCAGCAGAGGTCAAACAAACAGGGCTCTGCTTTGTTTCATGTCGCACTGTCAGCAAGTGCCCTTTCTGTGGCCTATTTAGTTTCCACATGTTTTTCACATTTCATGCTGTTGGAAACGGCCCCAAGCATGCTGCTGGGGTGCTGTCTGGGGCTTCTAAGGGCAGGAAGGCTGGGATGCACTGCAGGGAGAAGATGCACGTGTGGGATGAGTCTCCTTCAGGCCCGAGTTACGGGGCTGTCACTGAGAGTTCAGTGTTAATGAATCAACAATTTATATTAAATAAGGTGTCTTTAAACAGAAGCACAGGGACTTCCCTGGTGGCGCCATGGTTAAGAATCCACCTGCCAATGCAGGGGACATGGGTTTGATCCCTGGTTCAGGAAGATCCCACATGCCACAGAGCAACTAAGCCCATACGCCACAACTACTGATCCTGCGCTCTAGAGCCCGCGAGCCACAACTACGGAAGGCCACGTGCCACAACTACTGAAGCTGACACACCTAGAGCCCGTGCTCCGCAACAAGAGGAGCCACCGCGATGAGAAGCCCGTGCACCGCAACGAAGAGCAGCCCCCACTCTCCGCGACTAGAGAAAGCCCGCGTGCAGCAATGAAGACCCAACACGGCCAAAAATTAATTAATTTAAAAGTGTGAATTAAACAGAAGCGCACAAAACAAGGTTATGTGTTGATTCGCTGATGAAAGTGCTGTGTCACTGAACCTGCCCTTGTACTTCCCTTGGGGCAATGAGCCAGTTTCCAGAACAGGCCGGCCACGGAGGCTGTGCGGCCGACCAGACCGAGTGTGGGAGGACCTCTGCCTTTGTCACTCCCGGGTCAGCAAAGGGAGGGCGCTCAGCAGCTGCTGGCTGAGAGCTGAGTGGTGGAAGGTTCCAGGTTTATTCACAGGCTGTGCTCTTACTGTGTGCTGGATCCACCTGGGGGTGCCACTCTCGGTGGGTTGCAACTCCAGAGCTACGGGGCAGCGGGGCTTTCCCTGCACCCACAAGCTCACAGAGCCCCTTGGGCCCCACTCCGCAGCCTGAGTCCAGGCTCCCTTGGGAGCCCAAAGGAAAGAGGAAAAGGAAAAACCAAGTGTTTACTGTGTCTCCGGCACCAGGGAAATCCGGTCATTCCTTACTACTATTTGACTCATGTGCAACATTTTCGATGCAAATCTTCAAGGAACTTAAGTTCGCAGGAAGGTTCTGGAAGTTTTCTTCCTGGGCTGCGTAAGCCCGTCCAGAAGGCATTTCTGTCCCAGTCCAGGCCAGACCACGTGAGCACTCGGTTCAACTCCAGGCCGGAGCACACCCGCCACCACGGGTGGGATTTGTCCCTCAGGTAGCGGAAGATAGGCTGTGGGCCCCTGGATGGCCTCCCAGTATCCTCTGACACAGTTAACCCTCTGATGAAGTAGATTCTTGGGTGTCAATATCTGAGGTCCTCAATACTTTTCACCCTTGGGGTCCTTTAAGAATTATGGATTTTGAGCGGAGACAAAAGGAAAGATCGTACCTATTTTTAAGTGAGACCAAAGAGCTAGTCTTGCCCTAAGAATCGTTTGGTCTGTACGTTCTGAGTGACAGGAGAGTGAGGAACTGTTGCTAGGCAACGCTGCACATCCCCCCAAAGCCCCTCATCCCCAGCCGCAGGCTCCTGCTGGACAGGAACCCCGCGGTGCATCCCCTGAGGCTGTCCTCTGGTCAGCCATTCTGTGTCTCTCAGCAGCTGGACTTACTGGGTGCTTACGAGTCCCCCTGCCAGGTTCTGGGGACGCATGGATCGAAAGAGGAGAGCCCAGCCTGGTTTTGGAGGGAGACACAGAAACGATAGAGCAGCAGTTGCTCTGGTAAGGAAATAAAAGCTGCTTCATCTACACAGCTGACACCAGAGTTCTTCATTGGGAGGAAACTGACTTTATCTGCGAAAATGACTTGGTAAAACTTCTGGGTCAGGATTTGGCGCACGAGGGCATGGAGGCTGCCTGGGGAACAGTCCAGGGGTGGGAGGGAGTTCGTGGAAAAGAGGAGAAGAGACGGGAGGGAGGACAGGGATTCAGCTGCGGAAGTCCTGGCTGAGGCCCAGCTCAAGAGCCATGTGGATCTAAGTGCTTTGCTTTTAAAAGCACTTCCTGTGACCCATAAACCTTCAGGAAACTTTCTGCTGCTCCTGGCAGAATTCGGTTCGCTGTTACCGTGGAGAGGACAGGCCTTGACTCTTACATGCTGACATCAGGGCAGAGGTGAAGGATGAGCCACATCTCGGAGAGAAAGAGCAGACCGCGGGGCCGAGGCTGGAAACCGGCTAGGCTTGACCTTGAGACGACCGATTCAGAGAAAGCTCGGGCGGGGCCCGGGTGCAGTCTGAAAGCTGGGTGACGGGACCTGAGTGCTGCATCCAGGTGTTGGGGTGGTGAGGGCCTGCTGTCCTGTGGGCCATCCTGCAGCGCAGGTGAGGGACGAGTCAGGGAAGGTGCCCAGAGGGGCTGCCGCCCGGGAGAGCTCCCGATGGAGGAGTGCGGGTGCCGATGAGAAGGGCGTGCGCAAAGGCCGTCCGCAAAACGGAGTGTTTGCCTCGGAAAACGGAGAATGTGCCATAAAGGGATGGGGCCCCATTTAGTGAAGAGCAGAGCAGAGGTAGAGAAACGCAGAGCTGACATCTTAGCTTCTGAAAGACAACTGCCCCCTCTGCCAGGATTCAGATCTCACAGAGAAGATGAGAGAGACTGACGCCAAAGAAACGAGGCTGCGTCTCCGCAAGCGCGAGTCCCCAGATGCCCAGAGGGCAGCCTCCACGGTGGGCGGTGAGTCCAGGGCTCACAGGAGAATCAGCGGCCCTGCAGAGACAGGATGAACACCGAGGGGCGTAAGGCAGTGTGCACGTGCTCGTGTTGGTAAAAGCTTGCCGGCTTCCTTATTTTAGGAGGAAAAATGCTTCTTTTTCTTCCCATAGGAAGGCTCACGACCTCTCCTTTAGCTGGAATTTCCTAAGCCTCTCAGGTCACGTCAGTTCTCTGGCTTCTGCTCTGACAAAGGTAATTTCAGGGCTTAGGGCAAAACCGGTGCTTCCTCCCCGGCTGTGCTGAATAGGTAGAAAATTTGTGCTGTTGCGACGACGTTGCAGGGCCCGGACTCCGGGCCGGGTGTGTTGGATGTGCCTGCCCACACCCGCCTGCGGATCCCCTGCTTCGCCGTGAGAGCCACAGCTAACCTGCGCTCAGCAGTTACTCACTGAATTGGGCAGGGCAGAGCACGCCCAGTAAGGGGGTGATGCTGGGGAAGGGCGTCCCGCAAAGGGCCTTGAGATGCTGAGGAAGAGCCTGCCCCGCTTTCACCCGAGCGCCCAGGGCCTCACGGGTGGGAAGAGGAAGGTGGAGGAGGGACCAGGGCTGGAAGGGAGACGGAGCGCCATCCGGCGTGGTCCCTCCAGCCTGCCGGAGGCCCTCCAGAGCACTCCGCACAAGAAGCAGGACTCTGACGGTTGTTCCGTGGTGGAACCTCCTCGTTTGTAAATGTTTGTGGAAGGAGAAGCAGCCGTAGTCTTCCTCCTCGGCCCCTGTGGTCCCCCTGCCCCGCCCAGACGCCTGCGTTCCCATAGGAACAAAGCAGCCCGCTCCCAGTGACACGGAAGGGCTGCTGCCTGGAGCCTGACGGGTGCCCGAGGGCCAGCAATCCGCGGGACCGTTTTCCTACACAGCCTTCAAAGCCCTCGCAGAGGCGGGCAGGCTGAGCCCCGCGCTGGTGGGCAGACGCTGCAGGACGTACTCGGGTCACGGCTTCGCCACCTAGTCCTTCGAGTTTGAAGGTAGCAGCCGTTCTCCAGCATCAGAGGAAATCGGCACTTGAGGGCACTTAAAAATGTCACTGAAAATGAAGTGTAAACAACCAAGAGCTGAATCAAAATAGAAAACTAAGGGAGGGAGGGGCCACGGTAAAAAGGGCAAAGAGGATGACTCCACGTAAACAAAGAGTGAAGCCTGTTCCACGGTAGAAAGTGTGGTTTCAGAATAAAACGTAAACCTCGACAGCATAAATCTGGCAAACTCAGGAGGTTGGGAGAGAGGAGGAAAGGACACGTGAGAAGTTAATCTCCTTCTTCAAATCACGGCATTGGTAGATACTATCCAAAGTTATAACAAAGCTATTTTAAAATAAATGCTGGGACTTCCCCAGCAGTCCAGCGGTTAAGACTCCGAGCTTCCAGTGCAGGGGCGGAGTCCCTGGTCCGGGACCTAGAATCCCTCATGCCTCGTGGTGCAGCCAAAGCAAACAGACAGACAAAAGTAACCGCTGCCTATTAACGCTTTCCGCAGCCCTTGTCTTAATTCTAGCAGCTTTATTTTAGAAACCAGTATTTTTTATGGTGAGGAAAGATCTATCTGAAATTCAGCAATTCCTTCCATTTTACTTCCGTTTTTTTTCTGTTAAATTGAAGTACAGTGACTCAATATTTAATGTTTAAAAGAGGATGTTTGGGGACATCCCTGGCGGTCCAGTGGTTAAGACTCTGCGCTCCCAATGCAGAGGGCCCGGGTTCGATCCTGGGTCAGGGAACTAGATCCTGCATGCCGCAACTAAGACCTGGTGCAGCCTAATTAATTAATGAACTAAAATAGGATGGCTGTGCTTACCGTCATGGAGCAGCATTAAGAGAGTGAAAGGCATCTCACACAGAGCGTGAGGCAGTATCTACAACACAATCCTAACACGTTAGTGAGAAGCAGGCCGACAGCCCAGCAGGAAAACTGGGCAGAAGACTCAGACAGGCACTTCACAAAACAGACACACGAACAGGCAATAAATGCATGGAGAGGCACTCAACCTCATCAGTCTTCAGCAAAATGCAAATTAAAACCACACGAGCTACTACTTTACTCCCAGAATAGCTAAAATGAAGAAAGGACACCAAGCCACGTTGAGGTCAAACAAGGCTGGGGGTCCTAGAACCCTCGTGCACTGTCCGTAAAGGTTGAACGGATGCCACTGCCTTGGAAAAGTGGCCTTTCTGACTAAAGTGGAGCGTGCGTGCTCCATGACCCAACAACTCCACTCCTGGGAATATCTAACACAAGTGTGCACACACGGTGGCCTCCCTGGCAGTCCAGCGGTTAAGAATCCACCTTCCAATGCAGGGGAGGTGGGTTCGATCCCTGGTCGGGGAACTGAGATCCCACATGCTATGTATGGGGAAACTAAGCCTGCACGCCACAACTAGAGAGAAGCCCGCGAGCCACAACAAAGACCCTGTGTGTGACAACTAAGACCCGACGCAGCCAAAAATAAATATATATATATATATTTTTTTTTAAAAAGTGTGTATACACAGGCCGAAACATGGACAGGAATATCTAGAGCAGCATTATTTATAACAGTCCCAAACTGAAATACACAAGTGTCCACAGACAACTGAATGATTTGTGTAATACAACAGAATACTAGACAGCCATGAAAACCAGCTACAGAGACATACATTGATGTTGATGAATTTCACAAGCATAATTTTTTAAAATTAATTAATTTATTTACTTTTGGCTCATTGGGTCTTCATTGCTGCACACAGGCTTTCTCTAGCTGCGGCGAGCAGAGGCTACTCTTTGTTGTGGAGCACAGGCTCTAGGCGTGCAGGCTTCAGTAGTTGTGGCTCGTGGGCTCAGTAGTTGTGGCGCATGGGCTTAGTTGCTCCGCAGCATGTGGGATCTTCCCGGACCAGGGATCGAACCCATGTCTCCTGCATTGGCAGGCGGATTCTTAACCACTTTGCCACCAGGGAAGTCCCTCACAAGCATAATTTTGAGCCAAAGAAGCCAGAAACAAAGTAATGCTGAACAAATGATTTCTTTCATAAAAAAGTTAAAAAGAGGAACTTCCCTGGTGGTCCAGTGGTTAGGACTCTGCGCTTCCACTGCAGGGGACACGGGTTCGATCCCTGGACAGGAAACTAAGATCCCGCATGCCGTGAGGTGTGGCCAAAAAAAAAAAAAGTTAAAGAGAAAAGGCAAAACTAAGCTATGATGTTAGAAGTCAGGACAGTGGTACTTGGGGGAAGAAGGAGAGAACAGCGATTAGGAGGACTCTTACGGGGGAAGCAGGAGTGGAGCTCTGTGAATGCTGATTCTATTTCTTGACCTAAGCGGAAGTTACACAGATGTATTCATCTTGTGATAATCTGTTGCATTTACAGTTTGGATTTTTTTCCCTTTTCTGTATGTATGCCATACTTAAAAACAAAGTTTTAAAATAAAATTAAAAATTACAAGTAGGATTGTGGTATCTCGTTTTGGTATACTTAATTTTACCTACATTTAAGTATTTACTGAGAGATTTCTGTAAGAATATTCACTAAATATTCATAAAGGTGCCTTCTGGGTGGGGGATTTGGGGTGATTTTAAATTTTGCACTATTGCTTGAATTTCTAAATGCACACATCATTTCTACAGAAATATAATGATGGCATTTTGCTACAAGCAGAGATCTTGCCCAACAAGACGGATGGGAAAAAACCAAGATGTTATCAGAAGAGGAATAAACGTAACAAGGCCTGCCCCGCACCAGGGCAGGATGGTCAGCTCACAGGAAGTGCCCAAGCAGAGGAGAATGAAGGCTCGTCTTTGGGGACTTTTTCGCCTTGTGCTGCCCCAGCTCTCAGAGTCAACGTGTCTGGGTCCATGACCGTGCTCAGGTCAGCTGCTGCCCAGTGACCCTGGGGAGGTGGCCCAATGGCACAGAGCCTTTCCCCCAAAGCCAAGAGGAAATGGTTCCTGGACAGCCACGTGGGCTCATGAGCATCATCACAAAGGCTGTCCCCTTCATTCTGGGTGTTCCGTCAACCGTTCCAACTTCTGTCTCAAGTGCTCTTGGCCTATATTTGTGGCTCATTTCACTTTTGTTGGTGTAGTTATGAGATTTCTGCAGACATTGTGAGCCATAATCCCATTTTTTTCCTCCCAAGAGAGATGTGTTTCAGCACCGCCATTACCGATGTATTTCTTCAGTAGGTTATTTTAAATAACGATGTCCTTTCAGTATTTACCAGTGAGGCACTTTGTCCATACGCGAGAGCGCCACTCAACACAGGGTCTAAACTAGAATGAAACTCCACAGGGAAAGGGATGCTTTCATCTGTCTTGTTGATTTATCCCCAACTCCCAGGACAAGAACTGGGGCACAGTAGATGCTGAATGAATGAAACACCGCCCTGCCTTCAGGTTTCTCCACTATAGGAGGAGACAGACATGCACCTAAAGTAAAGAGACACAAGGTAAGGGGTCTGTGCAAAGTGCTGTGAGATCCCAGAAAAGGGGAAAAAATAGGTCTCTGAGGATCAGGAAGGGTTTTGAGCTGGGCTCTCACGAATGAAGCGGATTTTGATAGAATGGGAAAGGTGGAAGCCGTTTCAGGTAGAGGGAGGAGCCCAGACCAAGGGGGACAGTACAGGTTCAAGGGAAGGACGTGTTCCTGGTGCAGAAAGGACAGTGGGAGGAGGGGCCGCGGAGAGACGGTGAAGGATTTTGAACCAGGTTCTAAGAAATGTAGGGGGATTCCCTAGGTGGCAGGTGGGAACCACTGAAGGCCTTTGGCCAGAAGAGTGACGTGTTAATACCTGCATTGGAAACGGACTCTGAGGCAGTCTGGACACTCGTTTGAAAAGAAGAGACTGGAGGCCGGGAGGCCATCGGGAGCTTCTGCAGTAGTTCGTGGGGAAGGAGGCACGCCTGAATCGGGCGGTGGCAGTGGGCGCGAAGGAGGGCAACTCTGAAACGTATAGGCCAGCAGAACAGACTGAACTCAAGACATTTACTGCGGGAAACGCCTGCGAAAGGCAAAGGTGGGAGAGCCTTGGACAAAGCAGAGGTGATCCCGGTGCAGAGAGAAAAGGAAGGACAGGTCTGAGAAGCTTCCGCGGGAGGATGGGGCATCCTCAAGCCGAAGGAGGGGCGGCCGGGCCACTCAGCCACAGCGGGGAAGTGTGGGTTCAGTGCAAACACAGAGACAGACCCAGCAGGGGTCTTCAGCTGCCGGGGCCACGGCCAGTCACGCTCCCGAGGAGAAGGTACGAGCTGTGGTTTTCATGGCCACCACCGCACCTGACTTTGTAGCGGGCGTCGGAGAGGAAGGAAGGTAGCAGAAGGGACACGATTTACTGGGGACATTAGTGAGCTTCACCTTGGTCAGATTTAGCCCTCATCCTGGGGGGCATCCGAGGGATGAGAGTGGGAAAGCAGGGTGATGGCAGCTGCCCACGAACCCACATCCCCGCCGACCACGCCCCCGGGGGCTCACCACCCGCCTGCACGCCCAGCCCTCCCTGCAGTCAGGGCAGCCCCGCGACCGGGCACGAGGCAGGGGAACGGAAGCAGAAGTGGGTGCCACCTTCACTCCTTGTGCTCCCTCGTTCCCCTCCCCTCCGCCAGGGCACGGACAGCACAAGTGCCAAGCCGCATGCTGAAGGTGGCAGAGCCTCCTTCAACCCGGGTCCCTGGATGACCGCGTGGAACAAAGCCACTCTGCCTGCCCGGCATGACTAGGGCTGTTTACCTGCTGTGCTCAGGCCAGTCCCCATTTTTTATAAATCTATGTATTTCAGCAGATAAGCCAGCCCTAAGTAGCCTAATGAACCCTACCTGGTGCACCGAGCTCCAAGGAAGAGGCCAAAGATACAGCTGAAGGAACAGATGAGGGCATTCAGGTAGAGCCTGGAAGGAGAGAATGGACACGGTTTCCCGCCTTCTCTGCACCCAGGGCCGGTGGCTGGCAAGGAGTCGGGGAAGGAGAAGGAGGTCTTGGCCCAGATGTCGGGAGGCGGAGCTGCTAGCACTGCTGTTCTTTCAGAAGAGGAAACGGGTCTCTGGGAGCTTGGTTTAACATCATTTGGGGCAGAACCAGAACAGGCACTCTGCTGCTCGGGTCCTCGACAGTCTGGCCAGCCGGACCCCACCCTTGGCTGCCTGGGTCTGGGGACAGCTTGCTCCCCAATGTGGCTCAGCCCATTCCGCCTTTCATTTCCTGGGACCAGCCCTGATCCGAGACAAGAGCTGAGCCCCTGCTGCTCCCCCCATGCCCCCACCTGGCACCCCAGTTCAGCCATCTGTCCACCTGCTTGTGCCTGAGACTCAGCCCCACCCTGGGCCCCCATTCTCATAACTGGGCCGTGGTCGGGACCCCAGCCCCAAGTGCCCTGTCCAACTAATCCACCCAGAATATCAGTGCCCCCCAACTGACTTGCTGTCCTCCTCCTGGGTACCAAGGACAGGCAGACCCATCATTCAAGTGCCCTGGCCCCTCTGCCCCCCTTGTGGTAGAGCTCCCACCATGCCAGGCCGCCTGCATCCCTCTCCCAGCCCCTCCCTCTGTCCAGCCAGCCAGCCAGCAGCAAGCCTCTGGCCACACTCACAGCTGCCCAAGGATAAGTCAGAAGACACGACTCCGGTACTCGTCACATTCACTTCTGAACTGGAGCCAAGGCCACTGCGTGGCTGTTACATGAGC
The DNA here is from genome assembly GCF_003031525.2 of Neophocaena asiaeorientalis asiaeorientalis. Lineage (NCBI taxonomy): Eukaryota > Metazoa > Chordata > Mammalia > Artiodactyla > Phocoenidae > Neophocaena > Neophocaena asiaeorientalis. Next base: position 1,623,239 of record NW_020174568.1, on the reverse strand, counting down.
TTATTTGATTTTATCTAATTGCCTTCTTGGGATATCGCTGATGTCATCGCTCGATATATTTTTTAAAATTTATTTATTTTATTTTATTTTTTTTGGCTTTGTTGGGTCTTTGTTGCTACGTGCGGGCTTTCTCTAGTTGCGGCGAGTGGGGGCTACTCTTCGTTGCGGTGCACGGGCTTCTCATTGCGGTGGCTTCTCTTGTTGCAGAGCACGGGCTCTAGGCGCGCAGGTTTCAGTATTTGTGGCACACAGGCTCAGTAGCTGTGGCTCACGGGCTTTAGAGCGCAGACTCAGTAGTTGTGGCGCACGGGCTTAGTTGCTCCACGGCACGTGGGCTCTTCCCGGACCAGGGCTCGAACCCGTGTCCCCCTGCATTGGCAGGCGGATTCTTAACCACTGTGCCACCAGGGAAGCCCCCATTGCTCAATATTTGAACAGCTTTAATACGATCCTTTCACTGTGACTCAACATTATTCTCAAAGACTCTTAGCACTAGATATCACGGTGTCTGTTTAAATAAGGAGAGAACAGTGCGATTCTGATTTATATTTGTTAGAAATGAAATCATTTTATTCAGGAGAGAAAGTGCGAATCAGCTTATACAACATGAATTCTGATTTGTGCTAATTTCAAAGTTATGAACTTGGGTAAGACTTTACGTCAAGTGACTAATGACAAAGGGCTAATCATGCCTTTGGAGACCTCAGTCAACTTGGATTCCCTTCTGAGAGTGCATTCTTCCTCTTCTGTAATACAATGCCATTCTTAGTTATTAAAAGTCACACACACCAGACATGAAGTTATAACCAATTTAAACATTTATTTCAAGTTGGACATCCCTCTGCACACATGTATGATATTCTTTCTATGGAAATATAGAGAAAGAACATAGGTGTGTCCCATTCCACATAACAAACATCTGTCTGGCATTTGAGATGCAGGGGTGCCTGCATGTCCCCACAGGGCTGGCCATTAACCGTCACCGGGTAGGTGAGGTCTAGCTTTGGGCCATTCATGAGAGCAGGCTATCCAGAGGGTGTTTCTAATTTAGCTGAAATGACTTCTCTCAAAACACATCGTGGATTTTCTTGGCCCCAATGTTGAAATAATTGGACCAAAGATCAACCTCAGCCTATAGTTAATTTTTACCATCTGCCTTTTTATTTCTCCATCGGGGATCTTGATTCCTTCTATGAATCTTCCTACTTTTCTAAATTCTTTCCATTTTCTTAACAGAATCATACACCATGTTTTATCTTTTTCCATCCCCTTCAGACTTTATTCTTCATTCACTAAAATGTGAGCTGAAGAAAACCCAGAAGACTCGCATGACATTAATTAATGCCAGAGTGTAAATGAGCTTTACAATTGCTAACTAATGATCACATGAGATACACTTCAGAAATGACTGTATATGTTAGGCACCTGAACAAATGAAGCCGGGCTTCCTTTGGGATTTTACTTTTAAGAAAAGGAGTTGAAAATTAAAGGAAATAAAGTGGCTCTAACGGACTGTGGACGCTTCACTCATTCCACACCTGCTCCCCAAGAGGCTCTCTGCTGCGCTTGCTGGGGCAAAGGAAGGTTGGACGCGGCCCCCATAGGAAGGCGTGTAAATGCGTGTACAAGGTGGAGTAGGATGGATCTACGGAGGCCAGTGACGCCATAGGACTTAGAAGGGCTGTGGGTATCAATTGAGCTTCTTTGAAGAATGGACTGGCAAGTGGACATGGGTAGGTCTGGAAGGGCATTCCAAATGGAATTATTCACTTTACGGTTCAGGAAACCAAGGTGCAGGGAGGTTAAGCCACCCAAGGCCATGAACTTGAACCATGAGCTATCTGATTCTGAAAACAAGTCTTTTTCCAGTCTAGATACACACAACAGTGTATTAGGGGTGTTCTTTTTTCCCTTTTTAAAAAACAATTTATTTATTTAATTTTTTGCTGCGTTGGGTCTTCGTTGCTGCACGCGGGCTTTCTCCAGTTGTGGCGAGCGGGGGCTACTCTTCGTTGCGGTGCACGGGCTTCTCATTGCGGTGGCTTCTCTTGTTGCGGAGCACGGGCCCCAGACACATGGGCTTCAGTAGTTGTGGCTCACAGGCTCAGTAGTTGTGGCTCACGGGCTCTAGAGCGCAGGCTCAGTAGTTGTGGTGCACGGGCCTAGCCACTCCGCGGCATGTGGGATCTTCCCAGACCAGTCGAACCCGTGTCCCCTGCACTGGCAGGCAGATTCCCAACCACTGCGCCACCAGAGGTGTTCTTTTTTCCCCAGGACAAGACCATGCAAACAGTTCAGGTGAAAGGCAGAGTTTTGTTTTGTTGGCTTTGCTTCTGCTTGCTTGCTTTCGATTTAAATTAAGGCTACGGGGGCCCCTCAGGGAACCCATGCGCGCGGGGTGGGAGGTAGGGTGGGATGCTGGCACCAGTGAAGCTCCGTCTCCTGCCAGTCTCCCCAGCCTCCACCTCTACTCTTCTCATCCTTCTCATCCTCTCCTTCTTCGGCACCCCAAACGTCCCTAGGAGCTGCAGGGCCGGCCTCATCCTAATTCTCAAACGGGAGCCTTGACTCTATCTGGGCAGAGCCCTTCACTGCCAGCCATTCATAAGCTGCTGCTCCGGTGTCCTCCCAGTTCCAAAGAACTGTGGCTGGAAGCAGTGGGAGTCGGGAAGTTCGGCTCCCGGCCACTCAGAGGAGTGCGGTGGTACAGAAATGACACAGCTCCAGGGTACAAACCAGAGCCTCCCAGAGAAGTCATACAGCTAGTTCATCATCAAGGACAAATGCTGCACCCCATCACCACACCACAAACGCATCTGCTCGGGCTTAGATGGGTTCCCGGGTGACCCCAGAAGCGGTCCAGGAATTCTGAGATTCAGGAATTCTGTGATTGCTTACCTATTTGAGCTTAAATGTCATCTGTGCTGACTCAAGGTAAAAGGCCAGTGGAAAGCAAGACTTTGGGACATGAAGCAGCTAATATACTTGATAGTTATGGTTGTAACGAGGGTGGTAGTAGTAATGGTGATAGCAATGATGGCTAGGGTAGTGGTGGTAGTAATGGTGGTGATGGTAGGAGTGGTGGTTAGGGAATGGCAGTAGCAATGGTAGTTAGGGTAGTGATGGTGGTAGTAATGGTGGTGATGGTAGTAATGGTGGTTAGGGTAGTAATGGCAGTAGCAATGGTAGTTAGGGTAGTGATGGTGGTAGTAATGGTGGTGATGGTAGTAATGGAGGTAGTAATGGTGGTTAGGGTAGTAATGGCAGTAGCAATGATAGTTAGGGTAGTGATGGTGGTAGTAATGTTGATGATGGTAGCAATGATGGTTAGGGTAGAAGTGAAGAAGGACTGGTTTCTTCATGTTGCACTACAGGGCTCAGGAAGAGAAAAAAGCTAAGCTCAGGGCTTTAAACTCTTGGCTCAAGGCAAGGCCTGGTCAAAGTAACAGAACTCCCATGGGGGCCCTAACAGAATTTCTTATTTTTATGTCACAGGTTGAGGACTAGACCCAAAATCTAGTTGTTCAAGCTTCTGAGTCACAAGAGAGTTCCACCTTCAGCCTTGTAAATTCTCTTATGTTAAGGGTTGGAAATTGTTAGTATGGCATGTAGGACCTTGAGATCGAGATGAGGACATCTGGATGGGTTTGTAAGAGTCTGACAACCTCGTACCCCAGATCCACCGAGACTTCCTTACCAGTAGCAACATGCCTTCCACAGCACCGGAAGCCACTCACCTGAGGTAAGTGTCTTTTAAGGAAATGCCTATTCTCCTGAAGACTTACTTTCACCTCTGCTCATTACTTCCAAGCCCATAGTTCCAGTCGGACCCGTGCATCCTAGGTCTGTTCCCAGATAACTTATAACCCAAAACAACTCAAGATTTTGTTAAGTTTATGTCCACAGTCACCTGAGACGGAAAGAAATGTTGCACTGGATAATGGGGACTATTATTCAAGACCCTGGACTTTGTGCGCTGGCTCTAACAATCTGCTTGGTTGGTTGACTGAAATGTGGGCCTGATGGTAGTCTACATTTAACAAGAGAGGCCAGAACTTCCCTGGGATAATGTCAAGGAAGGAATCCAAAGATTTAGGAATATGAGAAAGTTGAAAAGAAATTATTTTGTGCAGCCCACCTCCTCACCACCTGACTGTCTCCCCGGAGGACCTGTAGACTCCCTTTATTAAGGCTCTGAGAGATGCTTTGGTGAGTAGAGGACCAGCAGCCTTGAAAAGCCCTGTGCGAATGACAGCGGGAGCCTCTGCACTGAAATGGGCTTTCTGATCAGCAGGAATGGCGGCGTCCTGCAGCAATGGGTCCAGCAGACAAATGGGTGCAATCACTGTGATGTGCAAAAGGGGAGAAGACTGTCTGAACTACAGAGATCTGAAATGGAAGGGCACCCGACTAAGGTTACTTCATCCACACAAGCAGAAAAGTTCTAGGTCAGCATGACTGAGTGACCAAAAAAGGAAGTTATTTCTCTTTTGACTCCCAGACCTTTGTCAGCTCACAGGAGCCCCAAACCCTGATGAAGAGGAGGTCAGGTCCTCTTAGGAAGGAATCTTCAGCACCGTGAGAAATATAGTAATCTACGAGTCTTCCTCAGACCCCTCCCCAAAGGGGCCTGAGGTCAGTTGCCAGGTGACTGTACATCTAGGAAAGGAAACAACCAGACTTTTGAGGGCTGCGTCAGCACTGAAATATGTCAACGTGAACCTCTGGAAAGCCAAAACACCCCTGTTTCTACCACCCAGTGCAAATCGATTTTATTCTACCAAGAACTGTAATCCATGTTTTTGAGAAACAGCTGGAGGTTTCCTCTTGGGCTTGTCCAGAGACTGAAAAGTTGACCAGGGGACACCAGATCAGCGGGCACTCAAGGCTGCCATCATGAACTGGGTGCCGTGTGAGCCACCAGGCCATACGGCTGTGCACGCACAGCAGGAATCATCCAAGTGAAAATGACTTACTTCTTTTGATGCATGAGAGTCCCGTGGTCAGAGTAAGGTTTTGCCATGATGGTAAATAGAACACTCTTTGAATCCAAGAATAGTGGGGTTAGAAGCAAGTCCACAGCCAGAACAGTGGTCTGTTGTAGTGAAGACAAACTGCCACCCTGTCCATGGAGGAAAGGGGTCCAATGCAACCAACCTACGACCACGTAGTTGGCCCGTCACCACCCCCTCTTGGAAGCAGCACCCTTTCGGGGAAGAAGCGTGGGCTCTGCCACCAGCAGGCTGGGCGCTCAGCAACAGCAGTGGCCAGACCAGCCTTGGGGAGGGGTTGTCCATATGCACAGGCTTCATCCCTGTCGCTATGACCACTTTGCACAGGGGGCCACTGAGCAAGTGGGGGCGTGGGGAGCTAACATTCACACACTGTCGTCTTGTCCACCTGACTTCTGAAAGCCTCCTCTGCAGTGGATGCCATTGGAAGCTCTCACAGGAGACACAGACATCACCGTGCTCTGCCCACTCCCCAGGCTCCCTGTCAGAGCCCCCAACCAACCAGCCAAGCCATGAGCCGCCATCTACGAACCAGTGCAGATCCTTACCTCCGGCTCCCTCTCCAGCTGGGCAAGGTGCCCACAGTTCCGTCCACCGGGAAGGTCTCTCTCCACGCTGTCCTCGAGGGAGGCCCTGGAGAGGGTCTGAGTGCAGCCACAGTCCCTTCCGTGCTGGTCCAGCAGGCTGTGCAGAAGCATCTGTAAACCAGACCCAAGCTTTTCTGTCCTCTCATATGGACATAAGGAGCTTCCACAAGGGCCTGAGTTTGGGTGAGGGAGGGAGGGCAATGCAGCAGGAGCTGTTATGGGACCCTAACCTCCTGGACCTGCCTGAGCCCAATCTTACAAATGGTTGGTTAAGGAACCAGCTGGGAAGCAAGGCTGGGTGCTGCCCCTGAATGCTTTGCGCCAAGGAGGGTATATGTGCTGTTTCTTCCACAGCAGGGTTCACAGGTCCGGGGGTCAGGGTAGAGATGATAGGGACCCTCTCACCACCACCTGGTAAACCATTTCCAGCCTTGAAAACTGGATCTGCAGGCCTAGAGTTCTTGGTCGTCAAGGGGGGGAGTCTTCGTCCGAGGCTGCAACAAGGTGCCACTGACTCACGCTGAGACCTGGCTACTTGGGGCTCCTCACGCCACTGACCCACCAGGCAGACAGAGAAGGGGACATGCTGAGCTGGCTTTCCCTGGGGATAGCGGTTGGCCCTAGATCATGGGGACAAGAGAGGACCAGCTGGGGCGTCCAGGGGTTTAGTGGGTCCTTCTTAATACCTCCATGTCCCAAAGTAAAATCTAAGGGAAAACTACAGGCAGGACCACAGACGCGTCGAACTACTCAGAAGCAAACGTTTCTGTCATCCCACCAGCTAGAGAATGTCAACCATACGATGGCAAAGGGAACTTGGAATGGGGGGTGAAAAACAAAAAAGTGACCATATCAACCCAGTGACGGTTACAGAAATGAGAACTGTAGTAGTTTTAAAGAGTAAAATATAATGAATAAATAAATATAAAACATAACACGTCAGTAAGTGTTAAAATTACACACACACACGCACCTATATTTCCACTTTATCTCTTGCTTATTATTTTAGACAAGGAAAATGGGTGGTACTTAACCTGCACAGTTCATAGACCACATTTGAAGCCACATCTGGATCTGACGAAGGGGGCTGTGCATCACCAGAGATCCCGGAATTTGAGATGGATCCAGAGATTGCTGGGACTTTGTGTCTCTCCACTTGGCGGGAGAGGGTACATTAAGGAGAGCTATTCCTGGTGGTTCGACCCATGACGTCATCAAACAGGAGTCAAATACAGGCGGATACAAGAGAACAGATGCTGAGCCACAAATGAGTGCCAGCTATTTGCCGTCTGCTTCCAGGTAGGACTGGACAGTGGGAGGGACTGGCAGGAGATTGGCAGGAGGAGGAGGGAGGCAGGGCCCCTCCCCTCCCCCTCCCCCCTGCTCCTCTGGCTGTGTCTCATCTGTGCTGCAGCTCCGGCGGGGCAGCTCCTCCCCCAGGGCCCCAGCCCCACCAGGCAGCCCCGGTGGCTCCAGCTCACTCAGTGGTCCTTGCTCTTGGACACCTGGATTCACCCCCTCTCAGTGTCCTTTCTGCCTTTCCTGAAATGGCTAATGTCTGGGACAGCTTGCCTTCCACCGTGTTCTGCGGGCTTCCTCAGACATTGCTCCAAATTCCCCAGATCGAATTCCCACTGTCAATCTGTACAGTTTAGGCCGGTCCCTGAGCCTGGCTGCTACCACGTGTGCCGTCACACCACTAGAATGTGTAATGAATTTCCACCATCTCCCTGACTTCTGCTTCCCACAAAATCCAAACAAGCACAAATGTTTGCGAATCAATTGAAAAATCAAAGCCACACACAGCAGTGCCCTGCAAGGCACATCCAGAACCGAGACTGTTCTGGGAAGCTTCAGGATCATTGCAGCCTTGCCCTAAGAAAAGAGCACAACTGTTTTGCAACAAACGGTTGCATGTCATGTCATCATATCGGTGTGACATGCTGTGAGGGCGGGGTCACAGCCCCCATGGGCTGGCTGTCACGGGTCCCCAAGTTCATCTCTGCCCAAGTAAACACGCAAGGGGGGGAATTTCCATAAAGGAAATTTGTGTTCTGGAATTCAGCTCTTAGAAAATGGAATATAAAAAAGCTTGGAATTTTAGAACAGATAAATGAGGAATTAGTCAGATGCTTTACCAAAAAAGAAAACAAATTATTTTAGGTAAGTATAAAATTCACAATACCTTTAAACACTGAACCCCTGTGATGCATTTCAAGCACCATTCTGAGGAACCCTTGATCCCTAGGACTCTTCCGCTGAGGCAAGGAGACAGGTAAATTTCTCCTTTCCAGGCCGTCTCCAAGCTTTCTGCTCCCAGCTTGAAAGAAGCCTCCCTCCGCCGCCCCTTCTTTTTGGCTGTGCCGCACTGCAGTTTGCAGATCTTAGTGCCCCTACCAGGGCTGAAACCCAGGGCCGAGGCAGTGAAAGTCCTAACCACTGGACCGCCAGGGAATTCCCATCCCGCCCCCCTTTTTGAATGCTTAGGTAGTCAGGTGTTTATTTTCTAGTTCTCAACAAAAGCTGTAAGACTTTCATTTTTTGGTAAGCAGTGTGTCTTACCTTCTTGTTTATGGGGTGAAAGTAGCAGTTAACAAGCATGGTTCTAAGTGAAGCAGCAGAAGCCTATTGGCTCTAATTAGGGTAGAGGCAGGTCCGGGCCAAGGTGACCTGGCCAGGTTACTCTACTCTTAGGTCACCTGGGCGCTGGTTAGGAGTTAGGGGTGTCTACCCCACCACACACCTACTGAATCCGCATTCAACAAGGCTCCCAGGTGATGCACATTCGCGTTGAACGTGGAGAAGCCCCGCACTGTGGTGTAGGTGTTCCCACTAAAGTCATGAAACAGAATGGTTGTGCTTGGTGCACAGACTGGAGGTTTGAACCTGCTGGCTGTCCCTGGCAGGTCCCGCAGGGCTCCCCACATACCTGGGGCCTCTTCTGAGACTGGGGTCTCCTCTCCTCCCCAGCCCTGCCAGCACAAGGAGCATCTGTGGCCTCAGAAATGTGAGGTGACACCCATTGTCCTAATTGACTCACCAAATCTGCATCAAGGACTCTTTGACTCTATGTAATAGAAATCGGGACTTCCCTGGCAGTCCAGTGGTTAAGACTCTGCGCTTCCACTGCAGGGGGCACGGGTTTGATCCCTGGTCGGGGCGCTAAGATCCTGCATGCCACGTGGTATGGCCAAAAAAAAAGAAATCCACTTACACCAGCTGAAGGGGGAAAAGAGGACTTGAGCATAAGGACAGGCGAGTAGATCACGCAACTCAAGGCAGCCTCGTGGGGGAATTTCCAGGACCTAGAACGTTGGTCCAAGTCTGCACATCCCGTGTCTTCTCTCTGTCTACATGATCAGCCCTAGCTGTCTCCTCACCTCCCCACCATCCTCACCTAGAAGGTCTCCTTTCAGATAGAAACTTGGGGGGACCTGGATTTATTTTAATAAGGCACGGTCTCACTCACTAATGGCTTTACACAGAGAAGGAAATCTCTGGCTAAAAGGGTGAGTTTGAGGCATCACCCACTGACCTTGATTGATTGCCCACTCGGCCAATTCACAGACTACCCACTGCTCTAGGAGAAGGAGCTGAAATTACCGACTAAACTGGTGAGGATTTGCAATGTGAACCCCACCTCCTTCCTCCAATCCGCCTCTAAAGTTCTTTACCTTGGAAGGTTGACCCTGCACTCCTGGCAGTCAAGGCTCAAGAGACAGCGGTCAGGGAATTAAATTCACAGCCCGTGCGGGCACGCACCAGGGAGAACTTTGCCAACAGACTGAACAGCAACCTTGTGGGGCATTTGCAGACACTTGGGGTCCCACTGGCTTGTGAATGTGGCATTGTCCTTTGGGGCCATGGAGTCGGGAAACAAACAAAAGCCGCTCAGTTAGCACTGCACCGCTCTCCCTAGGGGTGGGTGGGGGCCGGCAGCAGCAAAGGACCAAGGGCAAGTTTCCCAAGTGGACAGCTCGATCAGCGCGGTTCCTGTTGACTTCCTCTTCTGTTTGTTTTAAGTGACAGGCCTGGGGTTTGGCAATACGGGGTCCTGTGATCTGAAAATCAAATACTGACAAGCAGCCAGGGAAGCAGACAGGAAACAAGGTCCAGGTTTAGATGACAGCATTGCTTTTTGGAAAGTGGAGTGCTGACCGCAAGCTTACATTCCACCCCAGGCTGCATCCAGGCGGCACCGCAGTGACTTCCCAGCGAGAGTTCCTGAAGCCTGTGGGTGTAGAGACACCAGCCAACACAAGGCGCCTGCGGTCTGAATGTGTGCTTGAATGTGTTACTGCAGAAGTCTGATTTTCCTTTTTGCCTCAGATTTCTTAGTGTTCATCTCGGAGATTCTGGAAAATTCTAGCGCTACACAAACTACTTTTCTTTAACCATACTCTCTCCTAGTGAACTTATTCAATCCCCTAGTTTTAATGCTATCTTCTGGCTGATGAGTCCTAAGTGTGTATCTCCCCTGAGCCCCAGGGCTGGATGTCTGCCTGGGGACCGAGATTTCTAATCCCATCTCAGACTCAGTGTGGCCACAACTAAACTTCGGAGCTCTGCCTACCTCTCCCATCTCCCAGTTTTCTTCAACAAGTTTATGGCCATCCTTCTGGCCGCCACAGCCAAAAACTGAGGAATCATAATCAATTCTCCCCCGTCGACCGAAACAAATGCACAACCTAAAAGTTGTGAATTAAGCTTTATTTGGCCGACTTCTGAGGACTTAAGCCTGGGATGCAGCCTCTCAGAGGGCTCTAAGGGGCTTCTCTGTAGAGGCAAGGCAGTGGTGGCTAGGTTTTGGGTGGGGGAACGGAGCCAGGATATATAGGAGTTTTTGCAATAAAAACCAGGTCATCAGAACATCAAAAGATTACTGTTTATGAATTTAGAGCTTTTCTATGTATGGGAAGATGCAAGAGTCTGGGCTCATTGAAATCATTCCTTAGACGTGCACCTTAATGATCTAGGGCCAATATCCTGCTTTTCTCCATCCTGGATCTCCTCAGGGTGCACAGTCAAGGCGGCTGCAGTGGCTGGTGGCTTGATGGCCACAGCATCCTTTGTTTACTGATACGGCAGGTGGCATTCTTCATCCTCACCCCTTTCCTAATACCACTAGAAAACAGCTCTCTACTCCTCCCAAATATACCCCGAATTGATCAATTCTCGCCATCTGGCTGGATAGAAGCAGGGTACAAGGCACCTCTGCCTCCACCTAGACCATATTGTGAAAACTTCCCTTCCTCTCCCTCTCTCACTTTTTAATTTTTACTGTTTTTTTGCTTTAAAAAACGTTTTTGTTATAGAAAGTTTTAAACATATAAAAAGCAGAGAGAATAATATAATAAACCTCCTTAAACCTACCACCCAGCTTCAAAAAATCAACATCTTACACATGTTATTTTTATACTTCTTCCCCACAAACACTGGTACTTTGTTTTGTTTCAGAATATTTTAAAGCAAATCTCTTATATCATGCCTTTCTTCCTATAAATACTGTAGTATGCCTCTGTAACTGATGAAAAGTTTTTAAGAAACATACCCACAATACTATTATCATATGTCACAAAATTAAGTTTTTTTCATATTGTACATATTGTCTTAAGAACCTATTCTTACAATTGCTCTGGTGGAATCAGGATTCAAACAAATTCCACATAGTATATTTGGCTAATCTGTCCCTTAAGTCTCTTTTGTAACCATCTTTCCCTTCCCTTTTTATGCCATTAATTTGGGGAGGACCCGGTCGCTTGTCCTCTGGAGTTTTCCACATTCTGCATTGACTGACGACATCCTCATGATGTCATTTAAATTGTTTCACTGTCCCTGCCATTCCCTAAGGGGCAGTTAGTATTACAGGCTCGATGAGATTAGGTTCCATTTTTTCCAGCAGACTATAGGTAAGTGGTGCTGAAAGCCTCCTAGTGCCTCACCCAGGGGTACAGGGTCTACTGCCCCAGTTTTAGTGAAGCTATGGTTGACCTGTGGGTTCAAGTGTCTTACTTAATTTTAAATAGTCTAAAATTCAGAACTCCAAATCAAAATTAATGAAATGGTGCTCTAACTTTACAGATTCTATGGGAATTCTATTTGGGAATCAAAGCCCAGAGCCTACACAGTAGGTGGGATGGGTTGAAGATAAGGGCTGGGGTTGAGACCTGGAGGTGAGGCGTCTGAAAACCGCAGGCCACTTGTCTCCCTGCTGGGATCACGTACTGAGTGGACACGGTCCTGAGGGGCCAGGTCTGGCCCTCACCACCACCCC
>NW_020174568.1:1587350-1611229 GCF_003031525.2 Neophocaena asiaeorientalis asiaeorientalis | reverse complement strand
AGCCCCTGGCTCTGTGCTGGCCTCCTGGAGCAGGGCCTCTGCTAGAAAGGGGCTGCGCCAGGCATCACACTGGCTTTTACTTTCTACTTTAAAGAGAAAATGCCAGCTGCTTCGCAAGGACTGAAAAATCCAGGTCTCACAAGAGTGGACCAGGCATCCCTCGCATATTTTAGGAAAATGATGAAACAACCTTTTGAGTTCTGAGAGTTTAAGAAAAAGCTGTCAAGAGAGTGCTGGTCAGCGAGAAGTCGGGGATGGCGAGGTGGTAGCTCTGCGTTTAGGAGGGGCCGTGGCAGGGCCGGCGCTCTCAGCCTTCACGTCTTCCTGACCACCCACTGCAGGCTGCACCCCAAAGAAGACAGGTCGGTGGGACTCCCCTAAGGACCCCTATTATGAGGGGTATCCTGTGTGCACTAAGAGGGAGGGGCAGGAAGGAAAGGAAGGAGATAGACTGCACTTCGAGGCTATCACCTCCCAAGAGCACGTAAGAACTTACGCACAACTTGTCTAAAATCAAACTACAGCCTGTGACTTGCATTCCGAGCTGTGCTGAGGGACATCTGAGTTAATCGCAGCGTGTGCTACCTTGTTAAGTTCCTGTAACAAGCCTATGAGATGGTAGGGATCACTCATCTTTACTTTGCTGATGAGAAAACTGAGGCTCAGAGAAGTAAATCATATTGATCTAAGTCTTACAGCTAGTAATATATTTTATTTCTAAAAATGAATTCTGGGACTTCCCTGGTGGCACTGTGGTTAAAAATTCACCTGCCAATGCAGGGGACACGGGTTCGAGCTCTGGTCCAGGAAGATCCCACGTGCCACGGAGCAACTAAGCCCGTGTGCCACAACTACTGAGCCTGTGCTCTAGAGCCCGCAAGCCACAACTACTGAGCCCGTGTGCTGCAACTACTGAAGCCTGCGCACCTAGAGCCCGTGCTCCACAACAAGAGAAGCCACTGCAATGAGAAGCCCGCGCGCCACAACAAAGACCCAACACAGCCAAAAATAAATTAATTAATTAAAAAAAAAAAGAATTCTGTAGCACTGTCCTCTGAAAGACCTAGAAACAATGATAAGCCCAATAGCAGTGAGCACCTTAGAGGTCCTTACAGCATTTCTCAACAAAAAACTAGGCTGCCTTAGAGAAATGGCCAATTCCAGGTATGCAGAAGACAGTGTACCAAGGAACTTGGAAGATATTGTCATATTGGGAAAGAAAAGAGTTGTGTCAAAGGTGTTATCAGCCAATATGAGAGCCAATCAAAGGTTAGACAAACCCTCTCGAGTTAGCTTATAATATGAAAATTAGAGCATAAAAAATAATTTCAGAGGGCAGAAGCCCAGTAAATGTGTTAAAGCTCAGAACTCATCGTGATGTCTTTGTACAGATCACTGGTCGCCTCTGGAAGACACTAGGAAACCATTTTGTTGTTTGGAAAACCTGCAAATAAAGGGGAAACCCAGGCATGTACCCTTCTTTTCCTATATGAACTATACCTCAGGGTAACCAAATAATTGATGAGAAGAAGTTTCCTTTTACAGGAGTAGACCAGCTAACAATTGAAGAAGGAATGACACAATTAGAAGGTCAACATTTTGACCCTCTAATGAAATAACGGATCCGGGCAGGCACTGATCTTCCACACCCGCTACGTACAAACAACAGCTCTTGTGGGTCTGCTGTTAAAAGTTTTCTTGCCAAAATGGAGCCTGAGTGTGACTCAGCCTTAGATAGGACACCAATTTTCAGGAAATAAGGAGACAGAAGATCATGTTAAATGACACTTTGGGGATGCAGTTTGCAAAATCTAGACTGTGGGAGCTCAACAGCAAAGATGGCCCAGTTTCTTCAACATCAAAAAAAAAAATGTTGACGGGTAACTGGGGGAACCTATCAGTTAAAAGAGATTTAAGAGACATAATGATAATGACTGATTCAAATGCATGAACCTAATTTTTAAAACAACCAAACTATTTAGAAATATGAGAAAATTGGAGAAATGTGAGCACTCTGAGTATCTGATGACATGAAGGAATTCTTGCCAGTACTTTAGACGTAACAGTATTGCGATTGTGTGTGTACACACACATGCACACAAACGCATCTTTTCAATCTTGAGCTTTAGTAAGAATTTAAAAATCCAAACATTTCATAGAGGACCAGGAATTTCCAAACTACACATGCCCGTGTCCTTCCCATTCCCACGCCCTCGTGGCGTGTGACCTGGCAGCACAGCAAGCTCTTTTATTTTTACTATCTGTAGAAAACTGGCAAATTTATATTACAAAATTACCAGATGCAACTTTAGACATTTCAACAATGCTTATGAACACTCTTTTGACGTCTGGGTTTGCTTCCCAATAACATGAGATGGGGAAAGTGGGTAGGTGAATAGATGAAAGACAGTTTCACCAAAACGTTGATAACTGTGGAACTTGGTTTGTGGGGACACTGGGGTTCACATACCTTCCCTTATTTTTAACATTTTCCAAAATGCAAAGTTAACAACATAAAAACCACCCAGAGGGCTTCCCTGGTGGCGCAGTGGTTGAGAGTCCGCCTGCCGATGCAGGGGACACGGGTTCGTGCCCCGGTCCGGTAAGACCCCACATGCCGCGCAGAGCGGCTGGGCCCGTGAGCCATGGCCGCTGAGCCTGCGCGTCCGGAGCCTGTGCTCCGCAACGGGAGAGGCCACAACGGTGAGAGGCCTGCGTACCGACAAAAAAAAGAAAAAAAAAAAAAAAAGGAGATTCGGGCTTTGAAAACACAAGGAATCATATAATTTCTAAGTATTCCTGTGAACCCTCCATTATGCTTAATGCACCCTTTCAGAAAAAAATAGAGGGCAGGAAAAAAGAAAATTCCCAGCCCTTTAAGAGCAGGAAGTTCCTCACTGACACTATGGATAAAATGGACAACTGATGGGAACATGATGTTAGCACAGGAAACTCACCTAATGCACTGTGGTAACCTAAATGGGAGGGAAGTCCAAAAGGGAGGGGATATCTGTATGTGTATGGCTGATTCATTTTGTTATGCAGTGGAGGCTAACACAACATTGTAAAGCAACCATACTCCAATAAAAATTAATTAAAAAAAATAAATAGGGACTTCCCTGGTGGCGCAGTGGTTAAGAATCCACCTGCCAATGCAGGTGTCATGGGTTCGAGCCCTGGTCCGGGAAGATCCCACATGCCGTGGAGCAGCTAAGCCCATGCACCACAACTACTGAGCCTGCGCTCTAGAGCCCACGAGCCACAACTACTGAGCCCACATGCCTAGAGCCTGTGCTCTGCAACAAGAGAAGCCACCGCAATGAGAAGCCCATGCACCACAACAAAGAGTAGCCCCTGCTCGCCGCAACTAGAGAAAAGCCCGAGCGCAGCAACAAAGACCCAACACAGCCAAAAATACATAAGTAAATAAATTTATATTTTTTAAAAAAAGGCTCAGCCATCAGGCTGGATTTGGCACACACACCCACCCAATAACAACAACAAAGAGCAGCGAGTTCCCTGGGTTCTCTTTCCCTCTTAACCTTGCACTGTTAGAAAATATAAATGACCTTTTGTAAAAGGCAGGTCAGAGCCTCTAGATCACAACTGATTCCCTCACAGAGTTTCTGAAGTGAGATCACTGTTTCACTGAAGGCTGCAGAAAACCCTGGAGAAATGTCTGGTTTTCTCTTCGAGCAGACTTGGCCTAATGCTTAAATCCATCACTGAGTACAAATACTCTTTGAATTCAGAAGGTAGAGAACAAGTGCACTTGAAAAAATCTGAATGAATCCCTACAAAGGGGGAGATGCTGCAGATGAAACCACTTTGACACGAACGGTCGATGTGACGACAGAAGCATCCTAGGCACTGGGCAACAAGCTCCTCTTTCCAAGAATATTGGAGAGGAAACCCAGGGCGCTGTGCTAGATGCTCCGTGTCTGCTGGAGAGGAAACCCAGGGCGCTGTGCTAGATTGCTCCGTGTCTGCCGGAAAGGGGTTTGGCCAGCAGCGTCATCTGCTGGGCCCAGGCTCTGTTTGGAACATGGCCGGAGCACCACTGGAGGTGGGAAGAAGTCTCCAGCCTCTATTTACAGCAAGAAACATCATCGCAGAGGGTTGGCAGAAGAAACAGGGAGTCTTACAAGAACATCATCTCAACAATGCAACACCCTAGGCATTTGAACTGTTTCTTAACAGTTTTAGTAGTTTTTAACAGTTTAGTGCTTTTTAGGAGAACCAGTCCTAGTAGCTGAGACCATGCCCTCATAAATGAGCCACTAAAGGAATCTAACAGACAGCAATAGTGTATTATAACCATCAGTCCTGCCAAGAACTAAATGATTCTTAAGTTCAACTACTCCTAAAAAGCCCTGCTGTGGACCACAGTGAGTCATCAGCTCCACCCTGGCTGGAGTTTACCTGCTTTGGGGAAAGGGATCCTGAAATACTACTACTAAAAAGAAAAGATAATTATGCAATGTGATAGAGTTGCGAATTATCGCTACAATGTATAAATGTATCAAAGTAACATGTTGTACACCTTAAATTTATGTTATATGTCAAATATATTTCAATTAAAAAAGAAAGTAAAAAATTTTTAAAAGAATCTAAATGAGAATTAAACAAAGGAAACCCCGTTGCTGAGATTCCATTAAAACATTTTTTTTATTACTGTGCAAACCTACTATACAGTACATGGGGACTCAGGAATTGATTTGATTAACACATTTGTGAAAGCTTAAGTCTAACTGGACTGATTTTTAAACGAGTCAACGGAAGAGGTTGCACAGAAGGCCCAGCCCTGTCACTGCTACCTTTGGCAGGTGGCTTAGTCCCACTCTAGAGGCGCCTTCAAAAGCAGGTTCAGGAAAAACAATAACAAAACACTCAGTCCAAACACATGACTTGCACACCTGGTGGGGAATTTGGAACTTGAGTTTGCATTTATGGGACATAAAAAAGGAAGTTCCAGGGACTATTAAATCTCATGTTTTCAGAGAGCAACCCAGTGTCTTCCCCTTTAAATGGACTTAACCTGCTTCTAGTGAGTGCTACCAATACCTGAAATGCTTTATCTTACTTTGAATAATAGTTGAATAATAGTTTTATTCTGTTACCTTTTTAAAAAAAACTGTAAGTTGCAATAAGAGCACAAAGAATTTCCATGCATCTTTTGTCCTGATTCTTCAAATGTTAACATTTTGCCACACCTGCCCTGACCTTCTCTGTCTCTTGCTTTTTTCCCTGAATCATATGAGAGTAAGTTGCAGACGTGATGTCCTTAAGTGCAGATAGTGTGTATTTCCCAGAAGCAAGGACAGTCTCTTACATAACCACAGAACAAAGACTAAAACCAGGAAATTATCATCACACAATACCATTATAATCTACAAGCCTTATTCAGATTTGGCCAATTTAGCTTAATAATGATCCTGAGCAGGGCCCTGTGGGGCTCCTGGGCACAAAGCCTTTCTGTGTCCCCCATTTCTTTTCTTTTCTTTTTAAATAGTTTTTTTTTTTTGGCTGTGTTTGGTCTTCATTGCTGCACGCGGGCTTTCTCTAGTTGTGGTGAGCGGGGGCCTCTCATTGCGGTGGCTTCTTGTTGCGGAGCATGGGTTCTAGGCACGTGGGCTTCACAGTTGCGGCATGTGGGCTCAGTAGTTGTGGCTCGAGGGCTCTAGAGCGCAGGCTCAGTAGTTGTGGCGCATGGGCTTAGTTGCTCCATGGCATGTGGGATCTTCCCAGACCAGGACTCGAACCCATGTCCCCTGCATTGGCAGGCAGATTCTTAACCACTGCGCCACCAGGGAAGGTCCCCCTCCCCCCCACCATTTCTTTGATCACAGGAAACAGACTTCTTCCAGCCCCCGTGACCTTCCCTGAGTTCCAATGGGCAGATTCAAGCAGTTGTTAATTAGGGGAGGGAAGGGATGTGAGACCAGGGAGAAACAATCAAGAGCAGCCTTGGGGCAGGGTCCTGTTTCCCCATCAACAGATAGACACAACAATATCTTTGAACTCTTTTGCAGATACTGAAACCCCCTCCAGGTGGGAGAAGTTAACTGTCTGCTGCCCACAAGCATGTAGACCCCAGACCAGTTGGAACCAGAAGGTTGATGATGCGGACTCCCGATTACCTCACCACCAGCCAATCAGAAGAGTGTCCACGAGCAGACCATGCCCTCTTTGAACAATTACTATAAAACTTCTCACTATCTTCTCCAAGGAGGGGGACACATAGTTTTTCAAGGCAGAAGCCCGCTGTGTCCCCCTTTGCCTGGCAAAGTAATAAAGCTCTCCTTTTCTATTTCACCCAAAACTCTCTCCGAGATTTGATTCAGCACCGGTGCACGCTGAAACTGAGCTTTCAGCATCAATCACGTCCTTTTAGCAAAAGAAAAGCCTGGCTCCTGTGCTGCACTTGCTGTCGTATTTCTTGAGTCTCCTTTAATCTGGAACAGCTCTCAGTCTTTGTCTTCCACAGGCTTCACAGTTTTGAAGACTACATTTCAGTACACTGTAGAAAGTCCCTCCATTTGGGTTGGTCGGCTGTTTCCTAATGACTCCGTTCAGGTCACGCACCTTTGGCAGAGATTTCATAGAAGCCATGTTTTTCTAGTGCCACATATCAGGAGCTGACGTATAATCATTGTTAACAGGAAAACTGTATCTTGGTATGCCCTTCTCAGTGAAATAAGAAACCATAAGAATTCTAAACTATCATTGGATTCATAATAACTGTAGTACGATTCTTTGATTACGTATCAATTTCCAGTCATAGGGAGAGTAGAGACTGGGTCTCATCCACGTTTATGACTTAGCAGCAGTGAAGGGCATGACCTCCAGTTGGCACCCACCATGGGAATGAGAACCGCCCATCTTTCCTTTTGGTTTCCACTGTCTCCCCCCATCTCCGTTTCTTCCTCAGCTCAGACAGGGTCAGAAAGTCCAGTCCAGGTGCAGCTGCCTCCCAGGATGTGCTGTGTGGCTCCACTGGTGAGCAGTGGCTAAAACTTCCTCACCCACCACTTGACAAGGTCGGATCACTGAAAAATAAACGATTAAAAATTTGAGGGACTTCCCTGGTGGTCCAGTGGTTGAGACTTTGCCTTCCAGTGCAGGGGATGAGGGTTCGATCCCTGGTCTGGGAGCTGGAATCCCACATGCCTCGGGACCAAGAGATCAAGGCATAAAACAGAAGCAGTGCTGTAATAAATTCAATAAAGACTTTAAAAATGGCCCACATCAAAAAAAATCTTCAAAATACGATATGCCAAATAGTTATCTCGCTTCTGCCAAACACTGAAGTTGTGTAAAGTGGACTAAAGAACTAGATCACAAACAGTCAAAAACTGTTCTTTTTGCAATTTCAGAAAAACTTAGGATAAAACACCATCAGTTTCAGGATTCTCCATAAACTGGTAATAACATTTAGGCTCTTGCCACAGCCCACGTGCAAGTGGGCGCCGGCACATGACAAAATAAGTAAACGTACCAGCAGCGCAATATTTAACGAGAAAGAGATGATCATGACTGTTTACCAGTGTGAAATAAAATTCATATTTTATGGCAAGACAAGAAAAATTTAAACATAAAAAATTCTTCTCTGCCCTTTGGCCTCCTCTCTCCCCTTACTGAGCATTGTGTATCTGTATTAGGCATCCACCAAAGCTCCCCATCAGCAGAAATACCTGCTCAACCATAAAGAGTAACATTCTCCCAGCTCAGCAAGACAACTCCTTAAAAGACAACGCTCCTTCTTGACCTTGTAAGCGCTCACGTGGCCCACCAGGACTGTGCTTAGACCTGGATTATGTAAACTGTCAATGACATGTCACTGGAAGGGAACTCCCTGGAGATCCAGTGGTTAGGACTCCACATTTTCACTGCAGGCGCCTGGGTTCAATTTCCGTTCGGGAAGATCCTGCAAGCCGCGCGGGTCAGCCAAGTGAAATAAAATAAAAATAAATAAATAAATAATGTCATTTGATGTACAGCCCACTTTCTCAAAAAACTTGACTGTACCTTGACTTCTAACGGGTGGAAGAATTCTCAGAGCTTTCTGAGATGTTCTTCCCAGATTATAAAATAAATAAAATCTTCCATTTCTTTCCTAGATTGACTGATTAATTTTTCATGGACACCAGTTTTTTATTTCTTCATGGATACTCATTTGTTGTTGTGACTTTATATTATTTGCAAATAACTAATATTATAGCCATCATCCCCCACCTTCTGGGGCTTACTGTGCTATCAAGACATCAGCTCTCAGCCTAGCTGTCCATTTTCCAGAGATGATCTGTCTTTTCTCTCTGGTTTGTTTTAATGTCTTCTCTTTGTTTCATGTTCGTCAGTTTAAGTGTGTCTCTAGGCCTGGGTTTTTGTGGTTTGTTGGACTTCCTGGTCGATGACTGGTGTTTTTCCATCAGCTGGGGAAAATTCCCAGCCATTATTTCTTTAAATATTGCTTCTTCTTTCTCTCTATTCTCTCCTACTGAAATCCTAAATGCATGTATCTTTGATGTCATCCTTTCCTTTCTGTGTCTTAACTTCTTTTTTACACTAGAATAAAATCTGTCTCTCTGAGCTATATTCTAGAAAAATTCTTCAAATGTGTCTTCCAGTTGATTGTTTTTCTCTCCTGGTGTAAGCCTGTCCCTTAAGTTTAGTTTTTGTTTAAATGTCAATTATTATACATTTTATTTATGAACATTTTAATTCTTTTTCAAGTAATCTTATTCAACTTACAGTCTCTTGTTACTTGTTCACATTTTTGTGCTGACTATTGAGAAAGGAACATGAGAAAATCCACGCCCTGAAAAAGCTTACCATGTAGTAGGAAAATAGGCAGGTAGAAAAACTAAATCACAGCATCACAGGGGAAACGCAACAGGGAACACGCAACATATAATGTAGCCAGCTCATCAAAAGCTTCCCAGAAAAAGTGACAAACTGCAATCAAAACCACCAGTTAATCCATATTTCTACAATGGCGTTCATATGGTATCAGCTGCTGCACAAACTAGATTTTTAAGAGAATTAAATAGAATCAACTCTCAGCTATAGGAGAAGCACATGTCCGCTGACTCTGAAAATCAGCCAGTCGGTGGGAGTCTAGGAAGCTAGCTGCCTCTTAGGCTGAGTCCGACACCCATTTTCTGTGCTGTTAGGTATCATCCGTTTGCCCCCAGATTCATTCTCTAGCCAAGTTTCCTTTTTAGCCTTGTCTTCACCGCCACCCACCCCTGAGAATCGCGGCAGGAGGTAGACGAGGGCTGGACAGCAGTGACATGTCCTTCTGGGGGGCAGGCCCGGGGTGGGGGGCAGCTTCCCTGGGAGCCTCAGCCTTCCCTGCTGGTTCCCTTCCTCCTGTCTATTCTTTTAAAAATCATTACTTCATTTGAAAGTCTTTCCCAAAATTTTAGCTGAATGTGCCTTCTGACTGCTGCCAGGACCCGCCCCGACGCAGTTCTCCCAAACCGGTTTCCACAGAGCATTAGCACAATAAAAAGGAACGACAGTTAAGTTTATGGCAACTTATTAAGATTTTGGAGCCGAAAGGAACTGGAATGGAAAGAAACCCAAAATGGTACCTGTGTACTTCACCTTGGACAGCACGTATTGAAGAGATAACGTGACACCTGTTTCCTCCCACCTGGCTGCTGCCCACACCCAGTTCCAGCCACAGGGGTCAGCGTGGGCCCCACGGTCAGGGCGGCCTGGCCTTTTAAAAAGGCTTTGCTGAAACCCTTCAGGGAGCTCGAGGCTTTTCAGGACAAGAGCCACCTGTCTCCTTGTATGGCCTTGCAATAAACCTTTCTCTGCTCCGAACTCTGACGTTTCAGTTTGTCTGGCCTCAGTGTACATCGGCCACATGAACTTGCATTAACATCATATGTGGACAGCAAGAACTGGAAGAGATGGTACTGCAATCCGATGATGACCACGAGTCAACAGTTCACACAACCTTCAGAGAACCGGTGCTCTCAGGGTATTTTCAAAATATTTATTTCAAGTGTTTAATCTTGGAAACTTTCCATCCTTATACATCTTTAGCTGTTAGCCCACAAGTCTTCCCTGATCCTCCAGATGGAAATGATCTCATCTCCTTGAGAAATAAAATATCGCCCGCCATATCAGTAAAGAAAGGATGTCACAGTCATCAGCAATTGCACCCCTCCAACCACGAGTTGGTGAGCCCTGAGGGGACTCAGGAAGGAAACAAAGAACACCTGCCATCTAGCAGCCATCAGACTGCAGCCACTCTGGTGAGCCTTGAGGAAACTCGGGATGTGAAAACACAGGATACTGGCCCCAGATAGCTGAGGTGCATATCAAAGGAATGCTTTCAGTGAGCCCAGACTCTTGCAACTTCCCATACAGAGAAAAGCTCTAAATTCATTGAGATATCTGGTTTTCTCTAGTTAACAATAATCTTTTCACGTTCAGGCTACCTGCCCTTTGTTGCAAAACTTTTATATAACCTGGCTCTCCCCTCCCCTCCCTGGAGCAGTTCTCTCAGGGTTACTTGAGATGCTGCCTCCCAGGTCTGAGGTCCTAAGAATATCTGCCGAATAAAACAGAACTCTCAACTTTTAGGTTGTGTAATTTTTTCAGCCAACATTCTAAACCTCAGCATCACCTTGTCTGTATAAGCCACACAGATGTTTTTCTTGTTCGTTCCTGCACTGCAGCTATTTGGGGGCACGTTCTGTTTCACTTCTGACCGGGTCTCTTAAGGGCAGAGCCTGGGACCTGGATCACTGTTTCCTCAATGGGGGAAGAACACTGCTGCTCTCCTTGTATGAGATCAGAGTGACTTTTAATGAACAAACATCAGCAAATATATATATACACACACACACTTATACAAATATTTTCATACTTAACACTCAAATTGGTACCAAGTGGGATTGAGATTTTAAAATATTTAGTAAATATTTATAAAGCTAATTTTTATATTAAGGTAGAGATTTATCATTTTTCAAGCTTGTGGAAATAAGGCCCAGTAAAATAAAAATCAATATAATTTATTTTTCAAAAACTACTTTAGGGCAAGTAATGTTTGTATTTGCTAGTGGCTACTCAGTAGGATTTATATTTAGTAGGACACATAATTGCCAACTTGCTTGCCAAGAACATGAGATTCCTCTAAAGGGAAAGGAATAATGATCTCACTTAAATTTTTTACGGTTTAAAAATATATACTGTTTAGGGCTTCCCTGGTGGCGCAGTGGTTGAGAGTCCGCCTGCCAATGCAGGGGACATGGGTTCGTGCCCCGGTCCGGGAAGATCCCACATGCCGCGGAGCGGCTGGGTCCGTGAGCCACGGCCGCTGGGTCTGCGCGTCCGGAGCCTGTGCTCGCAACGGGAGAGGCCACAACAGTGAGAGGCCCGTGTACCACACACACACAAAAAAAAAATATATATATATATACTGTTTAAAAGTAGACTGAATGTACCACCTGAGCTGTACCGCTGTGCAAAGGTAGCATGTCGTCATGTTGGTGAAACGTGTGAAACGGAAAAAGGTATAAAGCAAGCAGACAGACTTTGCTGTACGGCAGCTATCGGCACAACATTGTAAATCGACTACACTTCAATAAGGAAAAAAAAGAAAATCTATTCCGTGTAATTTAAAACAAAATAATTAGCACATTAAAAAAAAACGCAGACAGCTTTGGGGAGAAAAGGATGAGTTTAGCAGAAATTATTAGAATACGAATGTGGACATAAGTGAGGGAAGCGTACACGTGTAAACTGATGTGGCCACATTCGGGAAAATAGGAGACACCCTTTTTTAATGGTTAGCGATTAGCTGCCTGGGACAGAAACCAGGAGACGGGACCCCTGCCGTCCCCCGGGTCTCGTGAGTGTTAGGGGGCAACCGCAGGCCGTGCTTTGAGGACCCTCCCAGAAAACCACCAAACAGAGGGCCACGGGGCCGCCCGCCCCGTCTTCACCACCCCGAAGACGGAGAAGCAGGAAGTCAGGCCCCGCCGCCGCCGCACCAGGACCAGCGCTTCACATCACACAGCCGCCCGCGAACAGCAGCACAGCTCAAGAGGCCCCAAACAAAAGCGCGCATCGACATCAACAGGAGGAGAGAGAAACTGTTACAGTCACGCAACTACACAGCAAGGAGAGTAAACAATTACCACCATAAGCGAGAACATGGACGAATCTTACAAATACTGTTGAGCAAAAAAGTCAGACACAAGGAGCACAAAAGAGTCAAAACGAACCTTTGCCATCAGAGTCACGGGCCAGGAGAGGGTCGCCCTTGTAAGGAGGGCAGGGACCGGAAGGGGCATGAGAGGGTTTTCTAGGGCTGGTATCGCCTTGTGTCTCATTCTGGGTGACCCGTTACACAGCTGCTGTGATGAGTTTATTGAAAAGTCATCAGTGTGTACATAGAATTGAGTGCTTTCCGTATGCATTTTCTTCACTTCCATACAGAAGTCTGGGTTTTTGCCTCAGCTGTGGATCCAGGCCCACACTGCCCCAGCCGCGTCCACACCAGGGATGGGTGCCTCCACACGGCTCTAGCATCCCAAGGCTAAGGACCACACCAAGACTCTGCTCCCGGAGGAACCCCACGGCCAGCCTGCCTGTGGGTGACACAGCACTGTAGCCCACACCTCACTTTGATCTCTCTAACCTGAGAGCAGCAGTTTGGAAGCCAGTCTAAGTAAAATTCCCAGATTTGCGGGTCTGACAGGCGTAGCTGTGAGTGGGAGAGACGTGAGGCTTGGACGGGGCTGCGATGGAGTCGTGTGACCGCCTGCAGACCAGCCCACTCCCCTTCTGCTCCCTGGTGCTCCTGCCGTGGCCTCTTCCGTGCAATCTCGCCGCGTCTCAGGGACAGTCATGCTTTATCACTTAGATTTTTATCGTGAATGAGTTCAGAGAAGCAGCACAGTGAGGGAGAACGGAAGTGCCGTGACACAGAAGACCAAAGAATGCCTGTCTTGTTCTTTTTTCCCTTGTGCAATATTCCAAACATATAGAAAAATATAGTAAATGTCTACCCATCACCCAGCTTTATCATATATAAACATCTTGCTATGCTTGATTCAGATTTTTTTAAAGAAACAAAACTCCATAGATACAGTTAAGTTTCTCCACTTCGTTCTCCTTTTCCCCAGAGGTAAAGATCAGATTAAATGTGGTATACATTACCCTATGCCTTTTTATGATTTTAGAAGAGGAAGAAAACAGCCTGATTTGGTGAGAAAAGAGGAAGAAAGAACTCCTGCTTTAATTCCACTTGTTATGTGCTCAGTACTTTATTTAGTATTTTAAACCATCCTCACGATATATCATTTGAATCTCAAAAGCACTAAGTGTGATGTGCTGTACATACAGCATTTATCACCTCCAATTTATAGATGAACTACTGAAACTCAAAATACATAGCTGCCTAGGTTTAAATGGCAAGTAAATGGCAGATCAATTTTCCAGTTGTAAAGAAATAGTGGTCGCTTTCAAGGAGAAAGTAATCGAGGCTTTTCATGAGTCAATTATATCTAAGTAAGTATTTTAAAATACTAAAAGCAATACTAATTGAGGGTGAGATCAACATGAATTGATAAAAAATCTGAATTATAAGATGTGACAAGTGCAGTTCATTTCTATTTAGCAAACTTAAACTTGGCTGACAAATGTCTGCTTCAACATAGGCCCTGGGGTTAGCGAACACGTAGCGTGACCTACAGCTAGGTTTCTGGGGCAGGAGAACAAGCATCCATATCACACGAGTTTCTAATTAAAATGACCTCAAGGTCTAGCCTGCCCGACTTTCCACTGGTGTTAGGAATTCCCTCTTCGATATCCTGCACTAGTGGCAGAATTAGCCTCGAATGAAAGGCACATGGTGGTGGTTTAAAGTCCCCCTCGCCCCCAGCAACATTTCGCTTAAATACTCCTTTATTCTGTTCACTTGCTCCACAGTTAGTTAAGGGCTTAATTGCAACACAGCCCACACCTGAATAAACAGATACCTGTGTTCAAGCAAGAGTCGGCAGGAAGTGCGTGGAACCCACCGCAAGCAGAAGGGTCACCCGGTGCAGAGTCTATTATCCCCGCCAGGGAGGAAGGAGGAGCTGACCTCCAGGAACATAGGGGAGGTTCCCGCAAAACAGTTTTGTATGATGGGCTGAACCACGGCAGTGTTTTCATCTTAGCCTCAGACCACATCCAGGCCCCCATGGTCTCCTTTGAACACTTTGATGCAAACAGCCGCCAGAGCAGGCGATGCAGAGCCTCCCTCCTGGAGCCTGCAGACTGACAGGGGACGCCGAGCCCTGATGGTGCACAGAAAGGCGACCATCATATTTCTGTAGACTTAAACGGGCACAAAGATGACGCAGGAGAAGATGGCCATCCGGTGCTCCCCACCGCAGGCTCTCCTGGGTCCTCTCTCCCTTCTTTCCTCTCCCCACCCCAACCATACCAATCTTGCCGTGGAGTTTTTTCAGGACGCTAAATTTGTTTGAAGGTGGTTTTCCAGCTTTTTGGTCAAGGAATGCACGGTTTTTTAGTGGCGATTAAGGTTTAACGTGTTACCTCTCCTGGAAGGAACTTTGCCAGGAACAGGCATTGGGCAAGGCCTTGGGGAAGATAACCAGGGTGGGATGGCTTTTAAACGGACAACATGGCCTCACACAGACCCCAGACTCACCTCCTAGCAGCTCTCCACCAGTGCCACTCAGCACAGGTCTGAGGAAAAGCAGCTCCAGATGCATCCCCTTCTTGGAGATCCAAAAGCTGTGGGCAAAGTATAGATGGCGGGAGGGCCAGGCGGCCAGAAGAGCCGTTCATTCCTCAGTCTTTAAACAGCTCCTGAGAGGAAGCACGTTCAGGGTGGCTGGGCGAGACGAAGACACCTGCTCTTGGGAACAGACAGGGGCCAGAAAACCAGGGCCCCGGGAGCCGGGGGCGCGCAGCGGCAAACTGTCAACTGGTCAGGGTTGGGGACGGAGGCAGGGAATGGGCAGCGGCAGGAAGCGACCCCGCTGCCTGCGCATCTCGGAGAAGGGTGCCGGGCCTGGAGAGGGCCTGCTGTGGGCAGCAAAGGGCTGGAAGCGAGACAGGAGACCGGAAGCCGGCGCGGGCGGCGGTGGCAGAAGCCCTGGGGCGGGCGTGCGCACGCCTCCCGCTGCAAGGGCGCCCCGGGGCGGGAAACCCAATACCAGCTTTTTCTCACTTCTTCAATGTCTGCATTCCATATAACCCAGCAGAAACTGGGTAAATCATTTTAAATCAAGGAGAGAGGCCAGCGTGAATTAAAGAAAAGTCCAATACCCAAAAGTATAGAAGGAACCGTTAGCTGGAGTTACACGGAGATGCAAATGGCAGAGAAATGAGTAGTCTTTACTTTCCGCCCTTTCTTCTTCTAACTGTCCACGAGCATACACTTTTTAAAATATAAAAATAGTAAATAAATTAAAGCAAGGCATTTTTATTCATTTGAAGTTCATGCATAGTTAATTGGGTATCAAAGCTGTAGGGAGTAACATTTTTTAAGAGTAGTTTGCAAGCAATGAGCAAATATCCTTAAAGATTCTGTCCTTGGGACTTCCCTGGTGGCGCAGTGGTTAAGAATCCGCCTGCCAGCGCAGGGGGCACCGGTTCGAGCCCTGGTCCGGTAAGATCCCACAGGCCGTGGAGCAACTAAGCCCGTGCGCCACAACTACAGAGCCTGCGCTCTAGGGCCCTCAAGCCACAACTACTGAAGCCTGCGCTCTAGAGCCTGTGCTCTGCAACATGAGAAGCCACCGCAATAAGAAGCCCGCGCACAGCCAGGAAGAGTAGCCCCAGCTCGCCGCCAGCATGCAGCAACGAAGACCCAAGGCAGCCAAAAAACTAAATTAATTAATTAAATAAATCTATTAAAAAAAAAGAGAGAAAATTAACTTCAAAAAAAGAGAGATTATGTTCTTAAAGACATTCAACCATCTTCAACCATCACCCTTTGTAGTAGAGCAAAGGCAAGCGTCTGCCTATTCCAAAATTAGATTCCAAAATTCGGAATTAGTGGGTTACAAATTTAGAAATTTATGGTAAGGAAAGTGGTTGCCGTGTTGGTGGTTCTCCTCCAGGTCCACCTATAATCCCAGGGTTATGCAGAACGGGCCCTTCCACTAGAGCCCAATTGCTCAGACAAGTCGGTGGAGGTTGGACAGGAGAGAGAGAAATGTAACCACACAGTGCACATTTTAGCAACTCCACCGCTGGGAGCTAAGGGGATGTTCTTTCCCACCACAGATGAATTTTACCCTAGGTGAGAGGGAAAGGACCAAACACCCAAAAGTCCAGTTCTATTCTTTTCCTGTGCGGAAGCAATGTTAAACGTGCAAGTGCAATCTGTCTCGCCCGTTAGTGCTTGTCTGCGGTTTGTCTGGTCTCTTCTTCCACAGGGACAGTGCGTTCTCTGCATCACAGGGTGGTAGCATTGCCTTCTGTGCTCCCAGAGAAGTGGCACAGCTCGTGGTCACCGTGCGGCCTGGCACCCAGCTGCCTGAGTTCAAGGCCAGGCTCTGCTGCCAACTCACTTTGTGAACTTGGGCAAACAGCCAGTTTCTGCCATGGACTCCTCATCAACGAGACGTAGATGCTAGATTTGGGGCGGGGGGAGGTGGGAGAATTAAACAGCTTACTTTTCATAAAGTGCTTAAAACCTTGCCTGGCGTACACAGCCTGCCTCCTGGGAGAACTGACGGTGTTTACAGCCAAAGAACACCCTTGGCCAGCTTTCAACTCCCTCGGTGCTGACTCAGCCTGCAGCAGGGCATGGAACTGCTTACTGCAACTAAGTAACTGCCTGGTGAATGCAAGCTCGTCATGGACTGAAGGTTTGTGTCCCCCAGAATTCGTGCTGAAACCCAAACCCCAAGCTGATGGTGTGAGAAAGTGGGGCCTTTTGGAGGGCTTCATCTAATGACGGGATTAGTGCCCTTACCAGAGACCCTCTGACGCGACAGTGGGAGGACACAGGGAACAGCCGGCCATCTGTGAACCAGGAAGTGGGCCCTCACTGGACACCAAATTTGCCGGGGCCTTGATCTTGTGCCCCCGGCTTCCATGACTGTGGAAAAACAAACTCAACTTGTAACTGTTGTTTACAAGCCACCTAGTCTATGAGATTCTGTTTCAGCAGGCCGAATGGATGAAGACAAAACTTGAAGATCACATTCATCAATATTGGAAACTTCTGGACAAATGTCAAGGATTCTCAATTATCTTTCTAGACTATTTAGCTCGAAGTTTCTTAGAGACCCAGAAGAATATTCTAACAGGCGCTTCCAGGTTCTTTGATCAGAGCGGCGTAAAGTTTGGTTTAAAAAAAAACAACAAACTTTTATGATCCTACTTTACTATTAAGCTTCATTCTAAGTCAGCCAAATTTGGGCTGAAACTTTGGTCAGAGCGGAAGGCCTAGAGCGATGTTTCTCAATACTGCATCAGTCACAGGGGTGCTTTAAGATGATCCATTTTAGCTTTTCAGGTCCTCATGTAACCCCTGACCAAATATTTCCAAAGGCTGAGTGTTCTACCTTATGTGACAGTCCATGGCATATTCAAAATGATTATTAGAAAGTTCTCTAAGCTGAAATAAACTTCATCTCCCTATTCTCTTGCTTTTTATGGTTTCACAGAATAAGTAGTCATTTGTATGCATGATAATACTTAGAATATTTAAAGCCAGTTAAAGCAGATTCTCCTGGGGATTATGTACTTGAATAAACTTGTAAGGTAAAACTTCTTATAATCAAATTTACTGCTGAAAATCTCTTAAGTTGCTTACAAAGTAAAATCCTAACAAAGCCGATTTTACCTCCAGGATTGGAATAGATTGTTCCTTGGGCTGGGCTGCAGATGCAGGGGCTGGCTGGCAGTACAGCCACATTGTAGGAAAAATTCTTACCTTTATTCAATTGGAATGAATGCATATTGTTGAAATTATCCATGTGATGCAACATTATGAAAAATTTCCTTAGTGTTTTCCATTAAAACAAAACACTTATTGTGTACCTTCGACATGCCAGGCATTGTGCCAGTGGGGACACTTGTCATTCATTCCCCGATAAATATGGAAGAGCAGACACTTTATTAGCTGAATGGGGAAGTCACTTCCTGAGACAAAACTGACATTTGAAGAGAAGATTGAGGAGAAAAAAGTTTGGTAACATGAAAGCAGTATACTTCAGAAAAAAGAAATCTGATAGTGTTGCAAACAACTCTGCTGCTATATCTTGAAAAACAGGTTCAGGAAGGGTCACCTTCCAGCCCTCTAATAGTAGCTATTTGACTCATCATTGAAGGAACACTGGTTTGCAGCAAATTCCCAAGTACTTTTAGGATTAATTTACAAGAAACTCTAAATAATACCATGTATTTAGCAAAACAAAAAATACTTTCACTAGGAAAAATTAAAGATATCTTCATGGGGGCTCCTCAATGAATCCTTTTAAGATAAGTACTTCTAAGGAAAGAAGTCATTCTAGAAACGGAAACTAGACTTATCTTGTTTTATAAGCTGTCCTAAATTAACAGCAACAACAAAAAGCCCCAGCAGCAATCATAGCAGGATCTTCCTGAGAGGGACCAATGGCGGACAGTTACAGCAAAGATTCACAAGTCCCTCTGCCACCTGCTGAACTTGGTTAAAACAAAGATCAAAGGTAACCTTGATGAGGAAGTAAATTCATTAATATCCAATGTTTGATAGATATTAAAGGAAATAGAAAAAGGCATTCCCATCTTCCTTAAGCTCCAGTCTGGGAAGGGAGGGTTTATGGTAGCTGATGTGTGCTTGAGCCATGGGTTTTAAGAATTATTTTAAATTAATTTTTATTGGAGTATAGTTGATTTACAATGTTGTGTTAGTTTCTGCTTTACAGCAAAGTAAATCAGTTACACTCATATATACATCCATTCTTTTTTAGATTCTTTTCCCATATAGGTCATTACAGAGTACTGAATAGAGTTCCCTGTGCTATACAGTAGGTTCTTATTAGTTATCTATTTTATATATAGTAGTGTGTATATGTCAATCCCAATCTCCCAATTTATCCCCCTCCTTTCCCCTTTGGTAACCATGTTTGTTTCCTACATCTGTGACTCTATTTCTGTTTTGTAAATAAGTTCATTTGTACCCCTCTTTTTAGATTCCACATACAAGGGATATCATATATTTGTCTTTCTCTGTCTGACTTACTTCACTCGGTATGACAATCTCTAGGTCCATCTATGTTGCTGCAAGTGGCACTATTTCATTCTTTTTTATGGCTGAGTAATATTCCATTGTATATATGTACCACATCTTTAACCATTCCTCTGTTGATGGACATTTTGGTTGCCTCCATGTCCTGGCTATTGTAAATAGTGCTGCAATGAACATTGGGGTGCGTGTATCTTTTCAAATTACACTTTTCTCCAGTTATACGCCCAGGAGTGGGATTGCTGGGTCGTATGGTAATTCTATTTTTAGTTTTTTAAGGAACCTCCACACTGTTCTCCTTAGTGGATGCACCAATTTACCTTCCCACCAACAGTGTAAGAGGGTTCCCTTTGCTCCACACCCTCTCCAGCATGTATTTGTAGATTTTTTGATGATGGTCATTCTTCCTGGTGTGAGGTGATATCTCACTGTAGTTTTGATTTGCATTTCTCTAATAATTCGTGATGTTGAGCATCTTTTCATATGCTTTTTGGCCAACTATATGTCTTCTTTGGAGAAATGTCTATTTAGATCTTCCACCTATTTTTTGATATTGAGCTCTATGAGTTCTTTGCATGTTTTGGAGATTAATCCCTTGTCGGTCCTTTCATTTGAATTTTTTTTTTTAAGGTAGTGGTAGAGGTACTACCCTCTCCCCAAGCTGATTCCTCCACTACTGGTGCCCAGCTGCAGCACCTTTGCCAAAATTTGGCAATTCAAAGTGCAGGAAAGATAATGTTGTGGAAAAGCATCAAGTCTTGAGATCTTACTGCCATTGACTTTGTGACCCTGAACAGCATCAACCTTCATTCCCTTATCTGTAAATTAAGGATATATGGCCAGTGATTTAAGGGATAGAAAAAGGATCAAATAGATGCAAATTTCAAAAAGCATTGTGTGAAATGTAAAACCCCAGACAGGTAAAAATATAAAGAACTATAGCGATTTAGACAATTCAGAGGAAAAATCTAGTGTGAACGTTTTATTTTGACAAAACAAACTTTACAAATTTTACATTCTAAACTCCCAAAGTTTCACTTAGTTGAAAAGTAAGAGACAAGGCATCCTGGACTCCAAGATTTCAGGCATGAATAGACTAGTGCCATATTCTCAAGTTTTATAAGCTAGCTGTACTTTATACACCATGAAAGCGAAGAGAGCTGTGACAAATTCACTAGTGTCCAGTGCACCTGTAAGAAACACACCGACACACCTGGAATTTCTAACCGCAGTTTCACATCAACGACCTCTGAGTAACTGACGTGCATATTTCCATTAATGGTAGGCACAACTCCACAAACATCAAATTACACAAATCACTTGCTTTTTATAATCTCAATTTGGAAATTGAAAAAATAAGAGGAACAGAGTTAAGCAGCTGCAAATGCTGCACTTACTGCACACAAGTACATCATGACAAGGAATGCTAAAAGTTCCCCCAGGAATGATTTTTGAAATTTCAAAGTATATTTTATCTGAAAAGTTGAATTCTTTAATGTGAAAAGCAAGTTAAGTATTGACTCAATCCCTAAAGACCTAGCAAGTTACAGATTCTGTGCAATTAGGCCCTAACATACACATTTGAGAGATTAACACTGTTCAGTGGGACCTGGAGGTGGCTCCGCAGTGCTTTTATGGTTCACTCTGGCTTCACGCCCTTGAAACCTTAGACTCAGAGAAGTTACAACTTATCCCACACTAGATACAGGCAATGTGGTTATGATCCGGAACAAATGACTGCTTTTCACCTTCAAGGAACCTAATTTTGATTTATACAAAATTAGATTTTCACCCACACGTATGGATAAAAGTGCTTCTCAAATGTACATATCCCACTTCCATAATCCTAAAACAAAAGTAAAGGCACACCAATGGACAATGGTTTATATATTTTATGTGAATGTTTTTCGTTAGTCTTTATACAAAATCAATTGCTGTCTAGAGAGGTGTGACCAACTTGTTACAAATTTCTACAACTTTGGAAATTAAAGATCTAAGAACTCTCTAAACACCAGTTCTGTGCAGTTCATGTATTGGTTCATTCACTCTGAAATCTGTTAACTCTGTCATCACTACAGGCCGCAATACTTACATTGCAGCAACTAGGAGACCAAAAAGACCAAGGGAGGAGGACGTTTTGGAATTAGTCTCCCACAAGTCGTTTTGAATCTTGTTACAAGTGAATTTAATATGCCTGTGAGCTAAATTGAACAATAATTATAAAGACATTCACCCTAACATATTTGAACGAAATATAATTAAGAACCACAGTTAAACGAGTCTTTAATTTTAATGACCGATATTTTTTCACTTATATGTGAAGGGATTCAATAACCAGCAGCATTTAAATATAGAAATAGTCCCATCTATTTTCTTTTCCCTTTTATAAAGTGCTATTTTTAACTGGGTAGATTTACTAGCCAGCTTTCCAATAACTTCACTCCATGTCTCTAATAGATTCAAGGAAACACTGGAAAACTGCAAAGACTGAGTATTTTAAACATTTGCAAAACATTGCTACAAAGTATTGAGACTATGAATGTATTTCATTAGTAAAATAAAAAGTGTACCTTGGGCTTCCCTGGTGGCCCAGTGGTTGAGAGTCCGCCTGCCGATGCAGGGGACACGGGTTTGTGCCCCGGTTCGGAAAGATCCCACATGCTGCGGAACGGCTGGGCCCGTGAGCCATGGCCGCTGAGCCTGCGCGTCCGGAGCCTGTGCTCCGCAATGGGAGAGGCCACAACAGTGAGAGGCCCGCGTTCCGCAAAAAAAAAAAAGTGTACCTTATGTGAAAATATTAAGTTGATTTAATAATTACTTCACAGAAGCATCAGTTCATTAACATTTATGTCAATTTTTGTTAATAATCTAAACAAGAAACAGTTTCTGTAGGCAATTCAACTCTAAGCACTGTCAAACAGGGTCATGCCAAGTAGAACCAACGGTTAAATTACCCCCAGAATAAAAACTCAGACAAATTCAGACTTTTGGAAAAGCAAAACAAGTTAGTAAGAATCAGAGCCAGAGGTAACATTTACTTAAAAGTACCATAGGTTGCTAAAAAGTGTTTTCTTTAAATAAAAATTTACGTAGTTATTAATAATGTACCGTAATACTAAGTGCAGTGGTATTGGAGATAATTAAGAGGAAACCACACAACAGATTAACTCAAAAGCGAATGTTGCCTATTTCTTTAGTCCAGTGGCCCAAGCTGAAATTGCTTCTGAAAAGAGGTGGACACTACCTACAAGTAGGGTACCAAGAGATCTCCAATTGTATTCACATTATTCTCTAATTAGTATTTGTGCATTTCAACTCTGACCGGACCTTCAGTAGCATCTTAAAATCAAATGCCATTAGTAAAAACACAGGGTAGTATGTCGGTTTGTTCACACTTACAAACACTACCCGCTTCATTACAATTTGCATTTCCTGTTGCTCTTGGAAGAGTCGCCACTATTAAAAACAGATACGAATGTGCAATGCTCCGTACTCTGCATGGTAGCCGGCAATGTTTCAATCGAAGGGACCCTCAGTCATCAGCTCTGCACCTGATTTTGATACACTTTCAGTCCTTAGAAACAGGGACTGCAGCGCAGAAGGGTGGCAGGGGGAAAAGAGGCCTAGGTCAAGGTTTGAGGAATCGCTTGGAAATCCACTGCAGCCATACTGCTAAGGAGAATTCCTCCCCATCCTTTCCAACCCCCCGAAGTAAGAATGCAGCATTTAGCTTAAGTCTTTTCTGGTCTCACTTCCTTGTCTACACCTAGTACCCTATTCCTAAGACGACAAACAAGTCTTAGAACGTTCTAAAAGAAATCATTTTTACCCGAATACATTGGACTTGGGTCTCAGTTTGAATGAGGATGAGTGGCCTTTAAAAGACCGGTCCTCCTCTTCGTCCTCCCCCTCCTCAAGGGGCTGCTCCGGGTCTCTGAAAGAGGGTGTGGTGTGGATGATCTGGGTTCGGAAGCGGATTTTGTTGAGTCTGGGTTTCATCCGCCCACTAGAGCTGCCCGAGGCTTTGCGACCCGGCTCCTTCGCTTTGCCCGCAGCCAATCCCTCGGCCAGGTGATGGTGATGGTGGTGGTGGTCCCCGCCGTCCTCCAGAGCGTGCGAGAGCCTGCCGGAGATGAGGGTCGAGGGCAGCACCCTCGAGAGCCTCCAGCGCCCTCCCCCGCTGCCCGCCGTGCTCTCGGCTTCGTCCTCGTCCAGGGCGCCCACCAGGGTCCGGATCTCCTCGGCGGTGCTCGGGCTCAGGTACTGCGAAGGCTTCTTGCCGCTGTAGTCGCGCACGTCCACGTCCGCGTCGTAGGCCCCGACCAGCAGCTTCACCACCTCCACGTGCCCGTGCATGGCCGCCAGGTGCAGTGCGGTGTAGCCGCCGCTTGTGCGCGCGTTGATGTTCACCGGCAGCCGGTGCTGGCCCGCGAAGCGCACCAGCAGGGCCAGCAGCTCCTGCCGGCCGTGCTTGGCCGCCCAGTGCAGGCAGGTGAAGCCGGTGATGAAGTCGCGCTTGGCCAGCAGGCCGGGCTCGCAGGCCAGCAGCCCCTCTAGGCTGTCCCAGCGGCCGTCGGCGGCCGACAGCATCCACGCGTGCTCCAGCGGGTCCAGCGTCAGCGCGCCCGCGCCCTCCTCCTCTGCCGCCGCG
>NW_020174568.1:1571665-1587320 GCF_003031525.2 Neophocaena asiaeorientalis asiaeorientalis | reverse complement strand
CCTGGGCGGCGCCGCACCGACGCGGCTGACCCCTCCTCAGGCTCCTCGGGCGCCGCAGCGGCCTGACTAGCCGCCACAGCCCCCCCGGCCGCGCCCGCGGACACGCCCCCGCCGGACGGACACGCCCACTTCCGCCCTTCGCACTGGCCGCCTTACAGCTCCCGCGGGCCCAGCTCCTGTCCGCCCCGCCCCCTTTCAGTCCCCGCGCAGGCCGCAATCAGTGCTCTCCCCGGAGAACACGCCCTGGCTCCACCCACTTCCGGCCCGTGAGCGGTCCGCAATGGCCGCTCCTGCCAGGGGACACGCCCAGACCCCGCCCACTTCCGGCGCCCGCTCCGGCCGCAATCTGTGCTCCAGCCCCGCCCCGGCTGTCGGAAAACCAGTGTCCGCTTTTCCGCGCGTCTTTCTCCTCGCGTCCCGAGTGTGCTCCATTCCCTCCCCGGCACTAACTGGTCGTTCTCTAAAAGGTCCGGGCACTCCTGTGACAGGCCCGCTTCGCGCGCGCGGCATCTGGGCGCGGTGGAGACGCGCAGCCCGCCTCGCCCCCCAGCTCACTGAGGCCGCTGGACCCCTCCTCTCATTTCCCCTCCCCTCCCTCTTGGACCCCTGCCCGCCGCGCCATCCGCCCGGACCCCACGTCACTGAGGCCGCGGGACCCCTCCCCTCAGCTCCCCTCCTTTCCCGACCGGACCCCGCCCCGCGCCATCCCGCCCGGCCCTCGACGTCACTGAGGCCGCCGGACCCCTCTCCGCCGCTCCTCCCTTTTTCCCTCCCGCCCGCCCCGCCCCGTCCCGTTCGGCCCCCAGCGTCCCTCAGCCGCTGGACGCGCCATCCGGCCGGCTGCAGCCGCATCGCTGGCCGTCCGCCCGCCCAGACCCGCTCGTACCATGTCTTCCGAGGTGGCGCGGCACCTGGTGAGTCCCCCGCCCCCCCTCCCCGGGACCCCCGCCTTCCTGCCACGGCCCCTCCCGGCGGCCGAGGCTTCGCGGGGCTTCCCGTCTTCCCTGAAGTTGAGTCTGAAGCGGGGGCGGTTTCTGTAACGGTCCCGAACGCGCGAGAGCGGGCCGGTGGCGGGCTGGCCCACTGACTCGGCCTCCCAGGCCTTCAGAAGCCCCCCATTTTA
This sequence comes from Neophocaena asiaeorientalis asiaeorientalis, assembly GCF_003031525.2. Taxonomy (NCBI): domain Eukaryota; kingdom Metazoa; phylum Chordata; class Mammalia; order Artiodactyla; family Phocoenidae; genus Neophocaena; species Neophocaena asiaeorientalis. The sequence goes on along the minus strand of NW_020174568.1, from coordinate 1,586,197 downwards.
CCCAGTATCGACCTCCTTGGGATTGGAGCCTTTTTCTCCCGCCTTGGCGCCCTTTTCTGTTAAAAGAACTGATGTGGCTGATTTGTTCGGTGTTTTCTACCTTTCAAGTCCCTTTTATGCACTGATCTCATTTCAGAGTAAGCCGTGGGATGGTCACAGTTGTGTCCTCGGCCATTCCAAGCTGTTCCTTGCCCTTTTCACTCTCATTCTCTTGTGAGTGCCGTGGAGTTTTCCAGACGCTATAAGTTGTGGAAGGACCACTTGCCTTTTGAAAATTTTGTTTTAATTTCTGATACTACAAATATCAGTGGTCGTAATCCTTGTAAACAAAAACTCTTCGGGGGCCTGAGACCAAAAAGTTTGAAAAGTGCTGGTCTAAGCAGTCTCCCAGATTAAAAGTTTAGGTTGTGGGGACCTGAGAGGTTGGGTGATGTTCCCAAGTCACACAGCCCGTTAGTTTGATAGAGCCTGGAGGAGGGTTTTTGTCCTGATTCAGCCCAGGTCTCTTTCATCTGTGTCCTGTCGTTAGGGAGGTCTCAGCTTTCCTGTCTGGACTGCCTTGTTACCGTTGCTGTGTTTGTGTGCCCGTGTGGGTGAGGAAAATGTGTTTTAAACTCTTTGGTTCAGAGTGAAGTTCAGTCTTCAGAATTAAACTTGGGCTGGAGAGAGTTTAATCATTTAATTGATGGTGGATTTCTTGTCAGTTGCTGTGCTTATTTTGCAATAAGTTTACCTTTAATTAAACTTTTTGAGATAATTGTAAATTCTTGTGCAACTGTGAGAAGTAACAGAATTCCCCAGCACCCTTTACCCAGTCTTCCTTAATAGTAACACGCTGCCAACCACAGTGAAGAGCACACCCAGGACACTGACTCTGCTGTGTGAGGACAGGGCTCTCCTTCGCCCCAGGGCCCGTCGCTGCCCTTTTGTAGCCACAGCCAATTCCTTTCCACTCCACCTCCTCCTTAGCCCCTAGCAACTACTGCAGTCTGTGATTTCTATGAGTTTGTCATTTCGAGAATGATATATAATGGGATCACCCAGTGTGTAACCTTTGGGGATTGGATATTTTTCACTCAGCAGCGTCCTCTGGAGGTTCATTCAGGTGTCGCAAGTATCATTAGTTTGTTCCTTTTAATTGCTGAGTAGTATTCCAGGGGGTGGATATACCACACTTTGAAGGACACCTAGGTTGTTTCCAGTGTTGGGCTGTTATGAATAAAGCTGCTTTAGTAATGTAGCATGAGGAAGGTGTAAGTCGTCGGTTCTCCGGGATTCACATGACAGTTGCATGTTTAGTTTCATAAGAAACTGCCGAACTCTTTCCCAGAGTTTCTGCACCGTTTTTCATTCCCGTCAGCAATGTACGCAAGACCAGTTTTTCCACATCCTCCCCAGCGCTTGGTGTTCCTGTTTTTTTATTTAGACCTTCCAATAGGTATGTAATGATATATTGGGGTTTTAACTTGCATTTTTCTAATGTGCTTGTTTGCCATCTGTATATTCTCTTCAGTGAAATGTCTCTTCATTTCTTTTGCACATTGTCTAATTGGATTTTTTTTTTACTGCTGATTTTAGATGTTTTTAAAATATATATTCTAGACACCAGTCCTTGCTATGTGGTTTAAAATATATATTCTAGACACCAGTCCTTGCAAATGTTTTTTCTCATTCTTTGTAGGTTTTTTTTCATCCTCTTAAAGAATCTTTTGCAGAGCAAACATTTTTAAAAGTTTTGATAACATCCATTTTATCAGTTTTTCGTCATACGGATTGTACCTTTGTGTCAAGTCTAAGAATCCATTGCCTAACTCAAAATACCAAAGGTTTTCTCTAATTTTTTTCCTAACAGTTTTATAGTTTGTTTTACATCTAAACCTATGACCCATTTTGAGTTAATTTTTGTATAAGATACAAGACTTAGGTCAAGGGTCATTTTTGGCTTATGGATGCTCCAGCATTTGTTGGAAAGGCTATCTGTCCTCTCTTGAATTGCTTTTGCACTTTCATCAAAAATCAGTTGAGCGTGTTTGTGTGGCTCTCTTTCTGGGGTCTCTGTTAGCATGCAGTCTTGATTCCTGTAGCTACATAAATAAGTCTTGAAATAGAGTCGACTGATGCTTCTCACTTTATTCTTATATTTCAAAAATTTTTTTGGCTATTCTAGTTTCTTTGCCTTTCATTATAAATTTTAGAATAGTCTGGTCTACCTACAAAGAATTTTGCTGGGATTTTGATAGATACTGCATTAAGTCTACATATTAGTTTACAGAGAGGGACTTTTAAACTTACAGATTTCAATTCCTTACTAGTTATCTGGCTATTCACGTTATTTCACATTGGGTGAGTTGTGATGATGTGTGGTTTTGTGATCCATTCCTTCCAAGTGGTCAAATTTCTGTGTATGGAGTTGTTCATAATATTATCTTATTATCCTTTTGATTTCTTCAGTCTGTAGTGACAGTCCCTGTTTCATTCCTGATATTGGTAATTTGCATCTTCTGCCTTTGTCAGTCTTGCTAGAAGTTTGTCAGTTTCATTGATCTTTTCAAAGAACTATTTGTTTCATTGGTTTTTCTCTATTATTTTTGTATTTTCAATAAACTGATTACTGATCTTATCTTTATTTCCTTTGCTTGCTTTTGGTTTATTTTGCTCTTCTTTTTCTAAGTTCTTGAGGGGAAACCTTAGATCACTGATTTGAGACTTTTACTCCTTTCTAATATAGGCACATGGTGTTAATGAATTTCCCTCTCAGCAGGGCTTTAGCTGTGTTCCACAGATTTTAGTATGTTGTGTTTTCATTTTCATTCTACCTTTAGTTTTTAAAGAGCTCTGTGTTAAATCTCACTTGAAACTCTTCAGATTTTCAGACCTTTTTTTTTCATAGAAGAGGACGTTAAGACTCAAAGATATGTTGAACAACACAGGGAGTATAGCCAGTATTTTGTGATAACTGTAAATGGAAACTGGCCTTCAAAGGTTGTATTAAAAAGACTCAGGGAGGTTTAGTGCATGCTCAAGGAATCACAGCTAGTGATGATGAGGTCTGCTTTGGGCCATATTGTGCCTGCCACTGTCTCCACATGTCCCCCATTAGTAATTGCATAAGTTTTATGATTCAAGAGATCTTGACTGTATAGTTATTTATTGCTGACTCTGATAGTGGATCTTGTAATGACGTTGACTGCCTTTTCCTGTCTCTTGAGAAACACTCATAATTTTCTGCTTCTTCAGACTATCCTTACCAAAGCTTTTAAATGGTGTCCAGATCTTTTCAATTTCAAACTGCCTCTGTCATTTCCTGTTTCAGATGCTATACTTTTGAACTCTTATGTTTCTTTTTCAGTTATCATTCAGTGAGGATAATTTTTTTATCTTAGAAGCTTCCCTCGTTTGTTTTACTTTCTACCTTGAAGTTGTGGCTTTTAATTCTTCTCTTTTATGTCCTGGAGTTAATTACCGCCTCAGTGTTTCTGATCTGGAGAGACATCCCTTCCCACTGGTCCAGGTCCTGTAATCATCATAAGATAATGAAAGACCGAGTTCCTGGCCCATCTTCTCTGAAGCTTACCCAGAGCACTTTAACCTGTGGCAGTCTGTTGTACTGCTTGTTTGCCACTAGTCATGTGCTTCCTTGCAATACCTCCTAACTTACGTTTTGTATTGTTACTTAACTTTTCACATCAATTAAATTTTAGTGAACCTTGCATTTCCCCCCCACCCCCTAAATTAAATGATCTGTCTTCAGGAAAAGCAACCTGTAATATTCTTTGTATCCTCCGTAGCCATGATTATACGTCTTTGAGGACCGGTGTTGAATATTTTTTATATGGGAAGTATGTTCACCTTGAATCATTTTATTCTTGTTGAATGTTACACACATCAGTTATAAATTCTTATGGGCAGCTAGGAGCTGTTAGTCTGCATTTATGTTCTAACGAGGCTCCACCTTCCTCCAAGCTTTTGAGGTTTTTCCATGCTGACTTTGATCCTAACACAGTTCCAGACTGTAACTGTTTGTGTTGATTATTTATTTATTTATTTGGGTGTGTGGGAAAGGAGAAAGAGGGTGTTTTAAATTTTTGTAGTTTACTACAGAAGAGACTCTTCTCAAGAATATTTATTAGCCCTTTATTTTTTATCTATCTATCTATCTATTTATTTATTTTTGGCTGTGTTGGGTCTGTGTTGCTGCATGCGGGCTTTCTCTAGTTGCAGCGAGCAGGGGCTACTCTTTGTTGCAGTGCACGGGCTTCTCCTCGTTGAGGTGACTTCTCTTGCGGAGCACGGGCTGTAGGTGCACGGGCTCAGTAGTTGTGGCTCACAGGCTCTATCTAGAGCACAGGCTCAGTAGTTCTGGCTCACGGGCTTAGTTGCTCTGTGGCATGTGGGATCTTCCTGGACCAGGACTCAAACCCGTGTCCGCTGCATTGACAAGTGGATTCTTAACCACTGTGCCACCAGGGAAGTCCCTGGCCCTTTATTTTTAACCATACTAAATTAATTTTCTCTGCTTAAGATTTTAAGTATTCCTAGTACAAAATACCTGATTCTCAAGGCTTTTTCAATGAGAATAACTTTTACATTTCCTTTTGATCATATCTGGGAGGAAGTCTGATCTAGATGATGCTTTATTTTAAAATTTTATTTAACACCTTTTACAATTTGTGTCTACCACTGATTTGAAGATCACAGAAATAAGCAGCTCACAGTCTCAATAACAAAACCACAAGATTAAAACTACCATTTTAAATACCTTTAAAACCAATCATGATTTAGTATGCTTACAATTTTTTATTACTTTTAGTAAATATGCATATTTTGCTCAAGTGTTCTTCCTGTCTTTGAAATTTTGTATTTGGCAGTTATACTTATTTGAAATTAACTACTTTCTTTGTATTTCTCAAAAAGTCTGGAGATTTCTTCATTGAGGATCTAGCTGAAGCAGTTTAGATACAATAGAACTCAGGGTTCCTTACACTATGTGATTCGTTCCAGAACTAGTCATTGTAAAGGTGTACTTTTGTGTGCTAATCTTAAAGTTGTCCAGAATTGTGTTTTGATGGCCTCTTTTTCCTCATTTGTTTTGGGTAATTTAAATAATGCCACAGGGATGTACAAGCTCCCTTTTGGCTATCTGCAGGCTTTCCCTGTCAGAGGCAAATGAAGGTGTGTGGTTAGACTTTTAGCAGCTTAGGGAAGCTCTGAGCCCTGGGTTTTCTGGAGCACTTCCAAGGACAGGATACTTGTAGACCATGTGTTTGGAGCATCTGTTTTGAGAAACATTGTGACCGTATTCTCTCAGGAGCGGAGCCATGTTTGACTACATTCTAGAATTTTCAGATTTCTTTCAGTCTGCTTTTTCTGACACTAGAAAAATTTAAATTATGGAATAACTAAATTGTTAGGGCAAATTTAAAAAAATGAACCGGGTATTGAGACTACAAAGGAAGGTAGAGTCAAACAGAGCATGTGAAAGATTTTTGAAATGTAGCCTTTGGGAGAAATGAAGTGGAGGAAAATGAACCTAGGTGTCAGAATTTCACTCCCATTTCTTTGTGTTACGAGGGAAGATGCTTGGAGACGCAAGTAAGCGGAAGTGGCAGCTGTGCCATATGAACATGGAGGGCTGAGGCTGTGGAACCTCTGTTAGGGGAGAGGGATAAAGATACACCCTCTCAGCCGTGTTCCATTTAAGGCCATCCGGAATCTTTTCCTGTTGAAACAATCCTAAATACTCTGACATCTAGGCCTGAGACAACTGACAGATGGAAATGTAAGCATATGGCAGTTTAGTAGAGGTTGCATGGTAATCATTTAGTTCACAAAGTATGTGTTTCAGAAATACTTACTAACAGAAGTAGAAATTATATAGGAGGAACAGGGTTGTTTTCTGTCAGACCTGAGTAAAACAACTGAAGCAAGTATTAAAATTATGACATATGCTGAAAAAATAAAATATGCATCGTGAGGCATAAGAAGGAGTTAAGATTGGGGGAAAGGAGAAGAGGCGGTTTCTGTTTGAGACGTGTGTGTGCGGAGGGACCGGGAGGACGAGCTGGCCCTGCAGGTTTCTGCCAGGTGTGATGGGGTCCCCGGCCCCTCCAAGCCAGTTTCAGGCAGCCTGGCGTCACACAACCACAGGGCTTACCAAAGATGAGGTGCAAGAACTGTGGGACGTCTTCTCTGGTTTCCTTTCCCTCTCCTCTGAAGAACCGGATCAAGGTTATCCTGCCCTCCCTCTATTCGGACCATGTGTATGGAGACAGTGAGGAGTCCTTTTGTTCTCATTAGACAGTGTGATTGATATGTGTAGGAAGAGGCCATAAGTAATGAAATGCTAGGTAGAGAGTATATTGACGGATACCGTAAATGTTTTGTGACTGGTCTGTACTCGTTTCCATGGACAAATGTAAGTTGTGCACAGTGATGTTTTTGCTTAGTTGAGTGTATACTAACTGGACTATTACTTTGCGTTATTAATTAAGCCAGGATTGCTTGAATGATTTTCAAACATTAAAAGATGTCTTTGTTATAAAGGAGCTTTGTTTTAAGATGAGTTGTTAACTGGGGCCGTCCTGTATGTGTAAGTGGGAAATTGTCCTCATGGCAAATGGGTAGCTAGGATGCTCAGTCTCCAGGGCAGTGACTCAGGGCTTCAGAAACAAAGGCATTGAGCTGTCCCCACCAAGTCTCCTCTTGTGAAAGTATAACTAGCTTAGGGAAGGTTAGTCAGAGGTCACTTTCCTAACCCCTGGTGAGATCTCGGGAACCGAGAAAGGAGTTTGATTAGCAGTGAAAACAGGTGGGCAGTTGATTTAGGACCAACCTGGGTGAAGAGACTGGAGCGCAGGGCAGCGTGGAGAGAGCTGCGGAGGAAGGTGGGAAATGCTGCATGCAAACGTGGCCTGTTTCAGTCTTTGTCTAGAGCAGTAATTATCATTTTTCATTATTGCCCTTTCTGGAGAAAAATGAAATTTAAATCAAATTTAGTTAATTGATAACATTTAATTAGTCTTATTAAATTAATTGATCCAATTAATTAAGTTTTCCCTAATGAGAGGAATTCAGTACTAAAGAATAAATTTTTTCAGATAGGGTTGATTGAGCTTTGGAGGTCCACAAACCACTGATTTTTTTTTTTTTTCTTTTTGGTCCCCCAAGAACCAATTTCTACCACCTTTGTGGTGAAGGGATACCCCCCATTGAGAATGCATGATCTAGAGTTAGTTTTTCTAGGAATAGGGCAACAGGTGTACTTTGTCTGCTGATGGATTTGAAAACTTAGTCTAAGACTGTAAATCGTCTGTACATTATGGGTTAAATAAGGCATTTGTGAACCTACTCAGGACCTTAACTGTAATGTTGTTTCTATGGAAACTGTATTCTAGATCCAAAAAGCTTACTAAAATGAACTTTTGGAAAATACAACCTATATGTGAGATGGTGATTTGTACTGGTTTTAAATTTATATAAAGAGTGAGGCCTTTTTGCCAAAACTCAATATTGAGCTTAGTATTAAAGGAAGAGGTGGCCATGGATTAGCAGAGAAGTAATATTTTAGGCAGGAAGAAGATTCTTCATCTCAGACTCAGCCTGTATACTCAATCTTAAAATATCACGAGATGCCTTTCAATTGTATTTGCCAATCATGAAAAAAATAGCTTTAAAATTTAATGTATATTTTTAAAAAACTAAAGGAAACTTTAACCATTATTTTCAGCTTCTTTAGATGAATCTTTACTTTTTTAGTGGTCTGGTAATCTCTAAAGATCTTTGCAAACACTAAAGTATTCAAGGTATATTTTTGTCTGGGACACCACTGGGGTAACTGAATGCTCCCCGTGCTAACATGCATTCACTGGGGCAAGTGCTTGACTTGCATTATCACATTTCTCCTCCCGACTCCATGAGCCGAGTACTGTTATCTCCGTTTTGGGGGTTGAGGATTAACTCTCTCAAAATTTGTTAACAGACTGTCTCTTGTTTTTCTCCTGTTGTGCTGGGGCCTCTTTGGCCCGGGCCCTGGCACATGGCTTTGGCAGTTGCTTAGTGCTCCCGACCTTTGTATCTCTTGCCACCATAAGCAGTTAGCTCCAGCAGCCCTCTTTTTTAAATTTATTTTTATTATTTATTTATTTATTTTTGGTCGCATTGGGTCTTCGTTGCTGCGCGCGGGCTTTCTCTAGTTGCGGTGAGTGGGGGCTACTCTTCGTTGCGATGCACAGGCTTCTTATTGCAGTGGCTTCTCTTGTTGCAGAGCATGGGCTCCAGGCGCGCGGGCTTCAGTAGTTGCGGCATGCAGGCTCAGTAGTTGTGGCTTGCGGGCTCTAGAGCGCAGGCTCAGTAGTTGTGGCACACGGGCTTAGTTGCTCCGCGGCATGTGGGATCTTCCCGGACCAGGGCTTGAACCCGTGTCCTCTGCACTGGCAGGCGGATTCTTAACCACTGCGCCACCAGGGAAATCCCAGCAGCCTTCCTAAGCCATACATTTACACTGATGTCATGTTAACCCTTCTCTCTTGTGACCTCGGTCATTGAGACAATTTCTAGGGGCTCTCTGTTTCGGGAAAAGATAGGCTGCTTGTCATATAGTAACAGAGATTCTGTTGTGTGGAAAAGAATTATAGTTTACAGTTTCCACATGACTCTGAGAGCCAAAAGAACCTAATACTTAATTGTAATTTGAACAATTGGAGAGACTGTTTTATTCTCATTGCATATTTTGTTGAATATTTTCTTTTTTATTGCTTCTCACAAATAATCATACATGTATCATCTAAATCATTTAGTTTGTCTTCAGATATTCTGTTTTTGTTAGCTACTGCTTTCCCATGTATTGATTACTTACTTAAAAAATTTTGTTATATCTTTAAGAATTAACTTTTTTATTAAGCTATAATTTATGTACAGTGAAATTTACTTTTTTAGTACAAAGTTTCATGAGTTCTGATGAATACATACAGTCATGTAACCACAACCACAATGAAAAATAGAGAACTGTTCCAGCATCCTCCACCCCACATTCCTTGGTGCTTCTTTGCAGCCCTCCTCCTAGTCTCTATCACTTTTCTGCCCCTATTCGGGCTCAGGAGTTGTGGTTTGCGGGCTCTAGAGCGTAGGCTCAGTAGTTGTGGCGCACAGGCTTAGTTGCTCCGCGGCATGTGGGATCTTCCCGGACCAGGGCTTGAACCCGTGCCCCCTGCATTGGCAGGCGGATTCTTAACCACTGCACCACCAGGGAAGCCCGGTGTGTTTTAACCTTATAAACTGCCAAACTGTTTCTCAAAATGTTTGTGCCAAAATTTGCATTCCCACTAACAATGGTTCTGCATCCTTGCCAGATAGGTTTTTTTTTAAGTCATTCTGATGGGTATGTAGTGATACCTTGTGTTTTAATTTACATTTGTCTAATGACTAATGATGTTGAGCCTCTTGTCATGTGCTTATTTGCCATCCCTATATCTTTGATGAAGCATCTGTTCCAAATTTTTCCTGTTTTTTTAAATTGAGTTATTGTCTTTTGAGTTGTACAAGTTTTTAAAAATAGATATTTCTGACATAAGTTCTTCATGAGATAAATGATTTACAAATCTTTTATCCAAGTATGTGTCTTGTTTTTTCATTCTCTTAACAGTGTGTTTTGAAGAGCAGAAGTTTTTTAGTTTATTAGGTTCAGTTTATCATTATTCTCTTGTGGATCATGCTTTTGGTATTGTAGCTAGGAAATCTTTGCCTTCTTCAGACGGAAGCTCCATGACTGGAGAGGAGGAGCCTCTATGGGGGACGTAGGGCGGAGGGGACCGGCAGCGGGGGGCTGTGTGTGGAAGCTTCCTGTGGTTCACGGACACCTGGCAGCACAGAGCCCCGAGGGGGAGGTGGTCGCCACTCCCCATCATTCGCTCCCATCCTGGAAAGTTCCGGGCTTTGACTCTTATGGGCCTGGCATACTGTATGCTCACCGCCTCTGTTCAGCCACCTCTGAAACGCCTCCTGCCGCAGGGCCTGATGGATCTCCAGCGAGTGACCTGTGTGATCGCGGCCCATTTCAGCCTCCCGCCTCCTCTCCTTCAGTGTCCTGCTCTCCACACTACTTTAGCCTCACCTTCCGGTGGGGAGCACCTTGACCTTGTCGTCATCCATAAGGGCACCCCTGAGATCTCAGTCTGACCACACCTCCCCTCTTCCTGTTCACTCCACCAGCTGCTCCTGGTCCCACGGTTCTCTGATCCCGCCACCTTTCCCTTCCCCTCACATCCTCCACGCCCTCTTGTCCCTTCATGGCACATCTCAGCCGCCTCTCTCGCTTCATCGTTCTCCCCCGGCAAACCCACACCGCCTGCAGTCAAGCGGTGCCGGACTCCGCTCCTGCGTCCTCACAGCTGAATGCGATGGGGGAGCATCGTGCTGAGTTGTCTTCCTTCATGTCGTGACCACTCGGCTCAAGAGGCCTTGATGCTGCCGACAGACTGTACCGCATGTTCCCCATTCATTCACCGGGTCATCCTTCTAGGTCGAGGGTTGGCAAACATTTTCTTTAATGGGTCAAATAGTAAACATTTTTGGCTTTGCGAGCCATGTGGTCTCTGTGTACATTGTGTCCTGAAAGCAGCCGCACACGGTCGGTCAAGGAATGGGGGTGGTACTCGTTCTCTTCCAAAGCTTTCTTCCAGGACTCCATACTTCTCCGGATTTCTTTCACCCTCTTTGACTGTTCCTTCTCAGTCAGTTGGACTGATTACTCCCAGTGCCCCAAACTTGAAGTGTCAGAGTCCCTCCAGGGCTCGGTTCTGGGAGCTCTCTCTTTTCTAAGCACCTTCACTCCCAGGGTGACTCACCTCGTCCCACAGCGCTGAGGACTTGCCGTGTATAGATGACGTCACAATTGTTACCTCCAGTCCGGGTATCTCTGCTCTGTCCACTTGAGCATCCTGCTGCCTACTCAGGACCTTCACTTGAGCGTCCAGCAGGCATCTCCAGTTCCAAGGAGAGCCGCCTTCCCTAACCCCTCCTTTTGCGGTCTTCCCAGTTCCAGGAAGGGAAGCTCCCTCCTCCCCGTTGTTCAAGCCCAGAAGTTTGGAACCGTTCTCCACATCGCTCCACATTCTACACTGAGCCTTCAGCAAGTTCCATTGGCTCTGCTGTCGAGGTGGATCCAGAATGTGCCCCCATCTCACCTCTTCCACCGCTAACAGACTGCCATGGGTTAATGCAGTAGCCTTGCACCTTGTCTCCTTGCTTCTGCCTTGCCATCCTTCAGTGTCTTCTCAACACAGTAGCTGTAATGAATCTTTTACTACAAAGATAACTCACGTCTCTTTATGCTAAAAGCCCTTCAAAGCCAAGTTCTTCAGTACGCCGTGGGAACCCTGTGAGGTCCGGCACCACTCTGCCTCTCTCTCCCTCTGCTGCTTCGCCTGCTTGCTGCTCCGGGAACCCAGGAGCACACACAGCTGCCACATCTTTGCAGGGGTCCATTCCCTCTGCCAGGAATGCTCTTCCTCCAGGCGCCCCTTCACCGCTCTGCTCCCTGTGCTCCTTCCGGCCTTCGCTGAGCTGCCGTCAACCACCCTGCTCAGAGCAGTGCCCCTGAGCCATGCCTCCGCCTCATTTCCTACCCCCATCCCCCTCTGCTGCCTTATTGTTCTGTGCTGCACTTATTATTCCCTGTTATCACATCAGAGCACGTGTTTCACTTTGATTTCTGCCGTTCTTCCCCTAACTGGAATGGAAGCTCCATAATGACTTAATGTTTTTTCTTCTATTTTATTAAGTTATTCAGCCCCAGGGCCTCGGACAGTTCCTGGAATATAGGAGGCACTCAATTCGTATCTGTTAAATAAATGCATTTTTATAGATATTTGAGGAAGACATATTCTTTTTTCTACTTTAGTCTTTGTTAAATTCACATAAGTGATAATATATATATATATTTTTTGCGGTACGCGGGCCTCTCGCTGCTGTGGCTTCTCCCGTTGCGGAGCACAGCCTCGGGACGCGCAGGCTCAGCGGCCATGGCTCACGGGCCCAGCCACTCCGCGGCATGTGGGATCTTCCCGGACCGGGGCACAAACCCGTGTCCCCTGCATCGGCAGGCAGACTCTCAACCACTGCGCCACCAGGGAAGCCCAAATGATAATATTAATGGATATCAAGAAGAAAAGGAAATATTTATTCTCTTCCCTTTAGAATCAGACTCTATACATGCTTGCTCATATGTATAATTTTTACTTGTAACCATGGTGTCAACAAAATCTTATATTCTTTTTTTGCCAGTTAATATCACATATAATTTCTCTTAATTTTCATAATTATTGCTTCTAATCTTTGTAAAAATATTCCCTGTGGCCAATATTTCAGTATAGACTGTTAGTATATGCAACTTTACCCTTCCTTTTGAAGATTTATCTTTTTCTGACTTATACAAAAATGGGATAATAACTTCTAAACTGTTACTAGTAATATAGTATTAACTAGTATAGTATTAACTATGTTCTGTCTGAAAAGTGAACCTGACTGGCCTAGTGAGTTGGGCTGGATTTTTAGTGCTCTTATCTATGTGGAAGAGTACAAGTCTTATGGAATCAGGGGACACTTTAAGGCAAATGGGAACTACCACTGTATTTGTTTTTAATTACCCTAGATTGATTTTACACTTGACTAAAGATTCCGGTTATTAGGTGGAAGCTCCTTGAGGGATCCGGGGCCGTAGGAACCTTAAACTCAAATTTTCTTTCCTGCTCAGCACTGCGGCCTATCAGTTTACCTTTGTCTGAAAGGCGTGGAGGTGCTCGTGGCCTCACCGGGAGGCTGAGGGAATGTCCCGCCCTGCTGCGTTCTGCCGTCCTCCTCGCACTTAAACTGAAGCCGCCTTAGGTTACACCGCACTTACTGCAGCTTCCAGCCACGCCAGGGGTGCACTCATGCTTTTGCACACATTGACTCCTTTACGTCCTTTTCTCCTTCGCTAGGAAAATTCCTATTTCTCCCTCAAGGCTCAGCTCAAGCCTTTTCTTGGCAGTGCCATCTCTAGCCGTGCAGGGGTCATTTCACCACGAGCCACTCCTGTGCCCTGTCCATAGTTGTATGCATGTCTCCTACCTGTGCTCAAGTTCAAACCGCAAAGATATGACTTATTCACCTTTGAGCCTCAATGCCTGGGGTCCTGAAAATGTAGGTCTTTTAGTAAATACTGTGTATATTTGTGGAATAAACGAAAAGCAATGTATATTGATAGACTTCTCACTTATTTCTGAGTATTCTTTTCTTCCCCAAATGTTCCTTGTCAATTTTAAGTCCTTTAAACGAGTTCTTCTGCCTTCCCCTGTCCTACGTAATTGACTTCTCAACTTTGATTGGCTTGTCACCTAGCCTGCCTGGGACATACTTCCTCTCCCTGGAATGCAAACCGTCTAATTATCATTTAAATAAGGCTTTCCGTATCAACTAGGTGTGGTTGTGTTCTGTCTTTCCTTAATCCACCTTGTCTGTACTTGCAGTTTCCCGTGACTCATCCTTCATTCTCCATCACATCACATACTTTTCCTCATTGCTTGCTCACAGGTCATACATTCTGAGTTGAAAGCGAACTTAGAAGATCAGAGCAGGAACTGGCGCCACAGTTTGCCCGGGTCAGCAGCTGAATCCTTCCCGGGCAGCCCAGCCCATCTTGTTAGACACCTTTTTTTTTTAGAGACCTTCAGAAGTTTCCCTTTGTTGTGTCAGGTCAGCCTCCCTAGTTCATTTGTGGGTCCTGCTTTTTCCCTTGGGAGATTCAGCTCCATGAGACAGACTATAGATGTTTGAATATGCTTTGCTGTCCCCTGATGCTGCAACAGGCCAACAACACTGGGGGAAAGTACCTCACACAGAACTAGAAAGTAATGTTTAGAAGGCTTAAAACCTTCTGTATAAGACATGAAGCCATGAGAGAACTCGGAAAAAATTTAGATTCATGTTTTTAAAAAACTTGGAGTGTGGAAAGATTTTCTAAGCCTTACATTTAAGGAAGAACCCATAATAGAAAAGCTTGATAGATTGAGCTCTATGGAAACCAAGAAGATCAGTGACAAATCCAGAAAAGACATTTGTAATACACATGACAAGCATGGAGTTACATCCAACAGCTCTCGTTAATAAGAAACAAAAAAGGAATACCCTAATAGGCAAATGGGAAAATGCGAACTGGTGATGAATGAAAATATACTATGTACTTTTTAGGCCAGTAACCTGAAAAAAAAAATGTTCAGAATACCAGAAATCAAATTAAGATTTCAGTTTTTGCCTAACAGATTGACACTTAAAAAATTGTTAACACCTGTATTGATGACTATATAATGAAATGATACTTTATTTTTATACTGATTTTGGAAATGTAAGTTTGGCAATATGTTTATACCTCTGACCAGTAATTAGTCTAGGGATTTCTTGTGAGAAAACTTATCAGATAGATGTACACAGTGATCGATGGTTGTACAGGTGTGTGTGGGGTCCTCAAGGAAGAGCCAGGAGTGTTAGAGATTGATTTGG
>NW_020174568.1:1559738-1571521 GCF_003031525.2 Neophocaena asiaeorientalis asiaeorientalis | reverse complement strand
CCTGGAGGAGAAAGGGGAGGAAGCAGAATCCACAGAGAGACCCTCAGAGGCCATGCGGCTCCAGCAGAGTCTGGGCCAGCCCAGTGCCTGCCAGGGCAGCCTGCGTGGGGCAGAAGAGCCCAGGTCCTGACACCGCACTGCGCTCAGGCCTCGGCTAGGGCTGCCTGGGAAGGTGTGGTGTGGGTCCAGTCCTGCAGGTCCAGCTGCTGGAGGCCATCAGCTCATTGCATCCTGTGTAGCTGAGGGCAGTTCTTGTGCCCTCTGTGGGACATCTGTGGGGCACACCGTTTGGCTGCCACGGAGGAGTGTTCATGGTAGTGTTATTAAAGTGACACAATTAGAAAGGGTGTTTTTTTTCCTGTAATAAACATAAAATACTCCTTTTCTAATTAAGTGGGGGAAAGTAATTTCAAAATAAGATTGCATTTGTATCTAAAGCAGCTACATACACATTACTGTAAGGGTTTCTTTTGAGCTTAAAATTCCTAACTCTTTTTCATATGAATTACTCTCAAGAATTTTCCCATCTTGATGATCTTTTGAGGCTGCATATGAGACTTTGTAGTTACCCTTTAACTTTTATGTTTATTGGAGATGGTGGTAAAATTGAAGTGATATTTTGATGGAACTTGGCCTACCCTAAGCTGCCCTCGACCAAGGCTGTCTTGGAGGGACAGGAGGCCAGCATGTTGCTTCTCGTGACAGTGCCCAGTCTTATTGATTCAGTTGGATTGTTTCTTTTTTTCCCTGGTTGTAATTAGTATCCACTTCCAGAATCAACTTCTGTATAATTTGAATAAGGTAATTTTACTACTTGTTTTTAGGAAAATTTTAGATGAGTATATTAACTTTACTTTTAAAGTTTACTTAAGCTGAAGATTTAATAAAATGATTTTAAATAATGCATCTGTGGAATCTTTCAAAGTATTGTTTTAAGCCAAAGAACGCGGATCTCTTGAAATCCATAAAATAGGCCCAGATAAAGATTTTGATCTCTCTGCTCTTCATTCTCTCTTACTTTTTTTTTGGCCTAAAGAACTCCAAGCAGTACCAGAGGATAATTTGAAAACTGTGGTTCTATTTCTTGGATTAGCTTTACGAAGATAAAAACTGTGGGAAAGTGAAGTTAAAATGAAGCTATTGTAACCCAAGTCATAATTCTGTTCCTCCAAAGCTCATTGTTGTACCTAGAGAAGTGATGAGGCATTACAGGACTGTTTCCAGGAGAGTCAGAAGAGTCGTCAGGAAATCTAGGGTCCTGTTGTGAAAGAATCACCGAATTTTCCCCATAACTGACCGGCAGGAAAAAGGTCACCTACCACCTGTCTCCAAGGGACCCCAGGACAGATTGTGTGCAGCCTCTGTTGCATTGCCTCAAACTGATATTTTGAAGAAGGTGGAGAACCTGATCTTCCCCAAAATGTTCTGGCATTTTTTCTGTGATTCATTATATACTACAACTTTAAAAAAATTTGTTAGACTTTGCCAGGAGTTAAAAGTACTGTATAAAGTTTTTCTTTCTGGGATGTAGGTGTAGAGATTTAAATACATGTGTGTTTGTGTATGTATGACGTATGCTTGTATTTAAAATAAAAGCTACTGACTGTCATCAAAAATGTAGATAGTGATTTTGTTAGTTTCCCTGGTGCCTTGGAATGAGATTTGATTGCCTATTATGAGCTTGTGTTTTCTCTGAGATAAGTTCTTAAGATCAAGGGCCGTGTCTTTTCCTCCTGAGACCCAGTTCCCAGCATAGCATTTACTAAGAAGCTAGTCAGTAGTGGAGCAGACTGGAATTCCACTTCCAGATTTTTTTTTAATTTAGTGTTTGCCACTAGAGGGACTGGATCAACTCTTGTCCCTTTGTTATTTTACCTTCAATAATGTCTTGTTAATTTATTAAAAACTGTTTTCATTCTAAAATGTGTTTTGGAAATTTGACTAGTCAGGTAGTACCAGTGGACAATACTAAAAATAACTATTTATAATACTTTTATGTGACTCATTTTTACTTCCCGATCAAAATATTTATTCACAGAGATTTTAAGTAAGCTTTTTGGCTGGTGTTCAGAAACACAGGAAATGAATAAACAAAAGTGGATATTTGATATGAACTTACATAAATGACAGAAACGTAACCTTGGTTGTATTAGTCAAAGTTTAAAGTTTAATCATAAAGGAGTACAAACCCTATCTCATTTTTTCTAAGCAAATTTTACACATCAATGAAACTGCTTCCTAAGCAGCATTTCACAAAAATTTTGATATGCTCTCCATTATATTAAAACCCCAAAACTACTTTCTTAGTGTAGTTTTATAAAGATTAATTTTCATTAGAGTTCTGTAGTTGATGAAGTTCAGTTAGACGTGGCGGCAGCGGATGGCCGCGCGAAGGCTCTGTTCGCTTTCCCTCTGGGCCTGCGCTGGGCCCTGAGCCAGAGCTTCGGGGGCGCCTGGGTCCCGACAGCAGGTCCCAGCCCAGGCGGACACTCCAGGCCTCAGCCCACAACTCGTCTGCCCCTGCTCGGCTTCTCGCCTCTTCGTAACTTCGCCAGAGACGATGAGCGTTGTGTTTCCAGCAAACTTTCCCTCACGGTTCACTTTATCCAGATAAGAAAACCGGCCTCCCTTCCGGGGCTCAGGGGTCCTCCCACCTTATGCCGCCTTGCCTGATGCTTGGCCGTCTCTTGGCCCAGCGCAGTGTCACTGTCTTTCCTCTTTGTGTGCGTAGCCGTGACCACTGCTCTCTTTTCCCTCTGCTCTCACTCTTCTGTGCTGGCTCAGAGTGGGGATGTGCTCTCTGGCTCGTGTGACACACTGTGACGGGCTAGGGGGAGTCAGGGAGCTGTGTGTGTACAGTTAAAACCACACTAGGCCAGTTCTGGTGGGCTTTGTATCATTACGTGCTTTTCACTTTTTAAATAGTAAAAACACAGCCAGTGCTTGTGTGTTCATCCCGAGCCTTGGCTGTGCTCTTATACGGGGCCTCTTCCCACTGGCCAGAGCCACCTGTCGCCACAGTGCGCTCAGTTAGTTGGCTGCTCAGGGTTTGGACTTGCTACGTGTCCTGTTAAGTCCCAGGGTCAGTCTTCAAAAGCTTACATTACCCAGGAAGTACCAGAGGAAGGGGGTCGTTAGCGTTGTGTAGAACGCAGTCCCGACGTGCCCCGTGTGTCTGTTGGTGTTGCGTTCACAGCCCAGGGTGGGGGGAGGGGCGGTTCGAGGCGCCAGACACGCCCCTCCCTTGCTGCAGGGTCCAGTCCCCCGTCCCATGTGTGGGCAAAGCTGTTCACTGCAGCGTAGTTCACTGTATTTAAAGACAGTGCATCCGCATGTTGTGTAGTTTACAGAACAGAGTGCTGTCCTGTAGAGCGAGTGAGGCAGCTCACATTCTGCGGAAACAGTCTGCACCAGAGAGGTTTTTTTTTTTTAAGAGGGAGTGTTCTTTCTTTCTTTCTTTCTTTCTTTCTTTATTTATTTATTAAACAGAGTCACAGATTTATTTATTTTTGGCTGCATTGGGTCTTCATTGCTGTGCGCAGGCTTTCTCTAGTTGTGGGACACAGGCTTCTCACCGTGGTGGCTTCTCTTGTTGCGGAGCACGAGCTCTAGGCCCGTGGGCTCAGTAGTTGTGGCTCGCAGGCTATAGAGTGCAGGCTCAGTAGTTGTGGTGCACGGGCTTCTCATCGCAGTGGCTTTTCTTGTTGCGGAGCACAGGCTCTAGGCACGCGGGCTTCAGTAGTTGTGGCTCGTGGGCTTAGCATGCTCTGCGACATGTGGGATCTTCCTGGACCAGGGCTTGAACCCGTGTCCCCTGCATTGGCTGGCGGATTCTTAACCGCTGCGCCACCAGGGAAGTCCCCCCACCATAGATTAAGTGGAAAGGAAACACCCGCTGCAGAGCATGGGTTATGTGCCATGTCTGTGAGCCAAAGAGACTGCACGTTCCCACCACGCGCATCCTCTACCCCCAGGAGGTGGCCTCTGGGGAGAGCACTGCTGAGGTTGCAGGGAATCAGGGGAGGAAGGGAACCCACTTATTCTGCTCTGTGTTCTCATTGGCACCGTTTGTGTTTTTTCTTACTACATCCATGTTCCTGTTACTTTTTAAAAAGGCCACGTTTCCTCCTTGCCTTGCACTGCCCTCCAGAGTAGGGCGGCAGTGCCCTTGAGGCGGTTGCTCGGAAATTAAATTCCCACAGCTTCTCTGGTACTGTGTTCCCCACTCCCTGCATACAGGTGACTGAGTACTTGGTCTACACTTGGTACAGTAGGACGAACACCAGCTTTGCAGTCAGAGTAGACCTGTGCCTACAGCTTACTGGCTTGTACGGTTTAGGGTGAGTTACTTAACCTTTCAGAATCCTAATTTTCTTGTGCAGGCTGTGGAGTGGTAATGTGTGTAGCTCAGATCTGTCCTGAGGATCAAATGAGAGCATGTACTCCGTGAGCTGGCATGGTGATGGGCATGTGGTAGGGGTTCTATACATGATAATGTTTACATTTTTGTGTGTGTGGGTGTAAGTGCAATAATGTGTATCATGTGTTGACTATCACATATTACTTACCTGTGCAGATATCCTTCCAGCAAGAAAACCACAGTTTTAAACATGAGTCACTTGTGTAGATTACAAGTCAAAGCTTGGTGATAATGACAATATTGGAATTCCTTTTTAATGTAAGTACATTACTTAGATATAGGGTTTTTTGGAGTAATATCTGTGTTTTCTTTTTCAGCTCTTTCAGTCTCACATGGCAACAAAAACAGCTCATATGTCCTCACAAGTATTTGACAATGAAGAGAAAGTGAGTATATCTTTTAAGTAGACCCACCTTGTACTCTGGATGCCTCTGTGGTTTCAGAATAACTACTGAGAGACCTGAAAGACTTTTGTTGCTACTTACCTTGAATATGAATTAACCGTTATGTTGATCCAAGTTAAAAATCAGTGACGAACTGCATCCCTGTCGACTGTCCACAGCGTCTCTACCCTGCCTGACGTTAAGCAGATGCAGGTTCCAGCTCTGCCACGGCCGGCAGGGAGAGCCTGACACTGCTGTAGCTGGCGTCCTCACAGACCTTGATGATGGCAGGGTGGGACGCCACGGGACGGCCCTGTCAGAGCCTTCCTGAGTGCGAGGTCAGACCTTAGTGCTTCTGAGGGCTTTCTGAGTGCCTGCACAGGAGGGATGTGTTTGGGTAATTTATATTAAAAGTTATATTTAGAAAGAGGGAGTAAATTTAATTTGGTGAATGAGGTGAGTTGTCAGTGTTTTAAAAGAGAAAACAGTAACCATGAGCACGGGTCACGAGATCCCTTTCCTTTAGCTCCATGCTCCAGCAGCCTCTGCCTCCCAACGCGTGCTGAGGTCCCCCCAGTTCTGATACTTGGTCATCTGGCCACCGAGCTGCCATCATTTTATCTCTGTTCTCTCATTGGTAGCTGTAGTCTGTTCCATCTTTATTTTATCACCTCGCAGCCTTTGAATTACTCTTAATCTGTCTTCTAACAGGTCGCTTTGCTGAAACTACTGTAATTGTTTAGTGAGTGATGCACTGAGTGCTCACTGCTCAGTCCTCATCCTCTCCAGCCCCTCTTCTTCATTAAATGATGCTGACCACTCCCACATTTTTGAAAAGATTCTTTTATTTCCATGACATTAAAATCACATTCTTTAGAACCAGGAGGGATTCTATAGGCCATTTAGTTCAACTTTTGTGCTTCCAATAGAAACTCTAACAAATACTGTTCTAATCCTCTTGAACGCTCTCACGGCCAGCTGGGAAGCATAGTGTGTTTCTTCATTCTCTCTTCTTTTTAAATCACAGAGATAACAGGCTTACCTGGTAAAAGGGACTCGAAGGGCACAACTCGTTCGTGGACTAGTTTTCTGTTGCTCTGTAACAAATGGCACGGACTGAGCTGCTTAAAACAGCAGCTGTTGATTAGCGCCCAGCCTGCGGGTCGGGAGCGCCAGGCTGGCTCCCCTGGCTTCTCCACCCAGGCCTCACGTGCAGGAGGTCGGCTGCTGGTTCCCAGCTGGGACCGCACCCCACCCCACTCCCAACCCTTCCAGGTTGTCAGCAGAGTTCCATTCTTTGCTGGCCGGTTGCTGCCAGCTTCTGGAGATCATTCTTAGGTCCTTGCGACCCATACAGCAAGGAGAACTGGAAAGGCAAGGCCCCTTCATGCTTCAAATCCCTTCCACTCGGAAGTCCTCTGTCCCTTTTAATGGTCCACCCTGGATAATCTCCCTTTCTAAGGTTAACTGATTTGGGACCGTAATGACATCTGTCAAACCCCTTCACCGCAGCACCTAGATTAGCGTTTGAATAACCGGAAGGTGTGGGTACACCGGTGCCAGCAGTCTTGGGGTCCTCGTGGGAACTCTCTCACCATATACAGTGACAAGCTCGTCTTTCTCACCTACACCTCCAGGTCCACTCCCAACAGTCTGTCACTACCCTTTGAGACATCTTCATCCATGTTCATATATATATATATGAGAATATATGAAAAGATTTTTTCTTTCTGAAACTGAAATCACAGTGAATAAATCACTGTTTAGATACTTAGCATTTGAGATTTCTCCACGTGTGGAATGTGTCAGTCGTTCAGGATTCCATCGTGTGGATTCACTACAACTTGTTTATCCATTTGCCAGTTGTTGGGCCTTTGCTTGTTTCTTGCCACTTCTGACTGTTTGGAGGAAAGCTGCTACGACCATCCGTGCGTCAGTCCTTGTGTGGATGGGTGCTCTATCTTGGGTGCTGGCAAGCGGGGTCTTTTGGCTGTGTGGTTACGTGTACTTAACTTTATAAGAAACCACTGCCTGCCTTCCAGAGCGGCTGTGCCATTTTGCATGTGCAGCAGCGAACTTATCAGAGTTCCCGTTTTTGTTCATCATCTCCAACGCTTGATGTTATCAGCCTTTTACATTTTTGCCC
This sequence comes from Neophocaena asiaeorientalis asiaeorientalis, assembly GCF_003031525.2. Lineage (NCBI taxonomy): Eukaryota > Metazoa > Chordata > Mammalia > Artiodactyla > Phocoenidae > Neophocaena > Neophocaena asiaeorientalis. The sequence goes on along the minus strand of NW_020174568.1, from coordinate 1,564,572 downwards.
TTTTAGTGGCTGTTCAGGGGTATCTCATTGTAGTTGTGCTTCACATTTTCCTGATAACTGTTAATAATGCTGCGTACTCTTTCATGTGCTCATTGGCTGTTTTGTTATCTTTTTTGTGAAGGGTCTGTTCAAGTGTTTTACCCATTTTTTTTAAAGTGGGTTGTCTTGTTATTGAATCTTACAAAATTCTTTATGTATTCTGAATACAAGTGCTTTGTCATATATATACTATTTTCTCCCAGTCTGTGACTTGCATATTCCTTGATAACTCTTAAGTTTTTAATTTTGATTAAGTAGACAAATAGGTAAATAATAGATTGTCACAATACCACACTCCTTGGTGATTGTAGCCTCAGATTAGGTACTGTAAGTCCTTCAGCTTGTTCTTTTGTACAGTCATTCTAGCTGTTCTAAGTCTTCTGCCTTCCCATATGAATTTTACCATCAGCAGTTGGTTACTGTATCGACAGCATATATTTGGGTCTTGCTCTTTTATCCAGTCTGACAATTTCCTTTTAATTGAAATGTTTAGACCTACACTGTCTAGTATGGTGGCCACTAGCCACACGTGGCTATTTAAATTTAAATTCGTTAAAATTAAATAAAATTAAAAAGTTCCTTCCTCGGTTGCATGCGTCACGTGCAGGTGCTCAGTGACTGCACGTGGCTGGTGGCTCCAGTTGGCAGCTCAGCATTGTCATGGAAGGTCCTGTCCTGTTGGACAGCTGGCTTAGGCCACTTCTGTTTAATTATAGACGCAGCTGGTTTAAGTCTACCAACTGGCCGTGTGTGTTCTTTTTTTTTACGTTTTTTTTTTTTTGAATTTTATTTTATTTTTTTTATACAGCAGGTTCTTATTAGTTATCCATTTAATACATATTAGTGTATACATGTCAATCCCAACCTCCCAGTTCATCCCACCATCACTTCCCCCCTTGGTGTCCATACATTTGTGGCCATGTGTTTTCCATTTGTCCCATTTGTTCTTTCATTTTCTTTTCTTTTCCTGCCTCCTTCTGGATTAATGGAGTATTTTTATGATTGCTTACTAGCTAACCCTCTTTGGCCTTTTATTTTTTTAAACAGTAATTGATGTGGGCTTTAACTTACCACTCACTGCCTTCAGTGTTGCAGCACTTCCTGTATAGTGTAGAAACCTTACGACAGTGTAACTCCATTCCCCTTCCCATCTTTTGTGCTGTCACAGTCATGCATCCTGCTTCTCCATGTATCATAAATCCTGTAATACACTGTTGTTATTGCTTTAAGCAGTCAATCTATATTTTCAAGAAATTAAAACTAGCAAAAAATTCTCTTACGTTTACCCATATTTTTACCTTTCTGACAGTCTTCATCCTTTTTGTAGATCTGAGTTTCCACCTGTTGTCATTTTCCTTTCTCTTGGAGAACTTTTAGCATTTCTTGTCGTGTAGCATTTCTGGCCGGGCCATTTCGTAAATGTCATTTGTACATTTAGCAAATGTAGCTGTCTTCATTTGCCTTCACCTGTGAGGGGTGTTTTCATTGGATACAGAACTCGGGGCTGTCACTTCTTCTTTGGCGCTTTACTGGTGCTGTTCTGTCGTCTTTTGGTGCGCGTCTTATGTTTTACTTGTCTGTAATACGCCTTCCCACCCCTGGTTGCTTGTAAAGTTTTCTTCATCCAACAGTATTTTCCTGTTTTGGAAAATCAAATATTTTTATGTCATAAGTAGTGCTGGACTCTCATCATAGGAAGATAATAAGAAATATGTGTTTTGAGGGTCTGGACACAGGTTTCTCACAAACTTAACCGGTTGTATCTTGGGGGAGGTATAATGATCAAAAAGTCTTTAATTTTTTTCTGATAAATTATGTTTATCTCTAATGTGCCTATATCCTGTTTTAGTAAGACTTTAAAAAATTGTTGCCGTTGTTTTTGTTTCCTTTCAGCAAAAAAAAGAAAACACTCGTTCTTTAGCCATGTCTGGCCATGTTGGTTTTGAGAGTCTGCCTGATCAGCTGGTCAGCAGATCAATTCAGCAAGGCTTCTGCTTCAATATTCTCTGCGTGGGTAAGTGCCAAGCCCCCAGATTCTTCCTTCCTGGTCCTGTGCTCGCTTCCTTCTCGTCATGAGCAGCATGGTGCCCACATTAGCAACTTAAGATCATGATTACAGATTTTTTTCCAGTTATTTAAATTCTATCGGTTTTGGTTTTCTTAGCTCTACTGCTTTAAACTTTTTGTTTGTTCTTTAAACATTTCAGTGCTTTCTTCAGAGTTCTGAGTAACTTAGCACACGTGATTCGTTTTTATGCTCTGCTGGTGACTCAGTGGACAAGCCTTAGCATGTATTTATTTCAGGGACAATCCAGCCTTTGAAGTATCTGAAATATTTGGGATCCATGAAACCATTGTAAGAGTTTACTGTTCTGTTTTTCTTCATCCATCCTGTGCACCTGTGAAGATGTACCTGCATTTCTTTCAGGGGAGACTGGAATTGGAAAATCAACGCTGATTGACACACTATTTAATACGAATTTTGAAGACCATGAATCCTCACATTTTTACCCACATGTTAGACTTAAAGCACAGACATATGAACTCCAGGAAAGTAACGTTCGATTGAAATTGACCATCGTGAATACAGTGGGATTTGGTGACCAAATAAACAAAGAAGAGAGGTACACGCTTTCCTCTTGTAATAAATAGGTTTTTCTTATTTCAGGATATCTGCCTTCTTGCCCTATGTGCTGTGATTTGATTTTCAACTGTGGAAACCCATGCCTTTCCTCCCAGACTTAAATTTTTTTAATAATTAAGCAATATTTTATTATTGTTAACAAATTGACATTTTTCTATCCAGTTGTCTAATTTCTTTAGAGTAATTTGAATCACATTTTTAAAATGTGTGTTTCAGCAAAAATAGTTTTAGTTATTTCCTGATATGACAATTTGGTGTTTATTAAGTGATTTTAACTAATTTTCAGGCAAGACTTGTCTTGTTGAGAAAAAAAAACAAAACAACAAGGCATATATGGCAAATATATAATCGCCAAATCCATGGTGCATGAATTGTTCTGTGAAATTCTAACTAAATTAGCCAGGTACATTATTAAGCATCGCAGGAAAGGTTTGATAATGAAATTTTTATTTGTATTTTATATTAGGTCACTATTTTTGTCATTATTTCTAAGGTATTATAATTATTCTTTTTCTTTAAATTTATTTATTTTTATTATTTTGGGATGGGGGTGCTGTGACCGGTCTGAGTTGAGGTACGCAGGCTCTTTGTTGTGGCGTGCGAGGTCTCTCTCTAGCTGTGGTGCATGGGCTCCAGAGCACGTGAGCTCTGTAGTCTGCAGCACGCGGGCTCTCTCGTTGAGGTGCACGGGCTCGGTAGTGTGGTGTGCAGGCTTAGGTGCTCTGCAGCCCGTGGGATCTTAGTTCCCAGCCAGGGATCGAACCCACCTCCCCTGCGTTGGCAGGCAGACTTTACCATTGGAGCAGCAGGGAGGCCCCTCCTATGCTATTATAAAGATTGATTATAGATTCTATATGAAATTTAAACTATAAAAGGAGGAAATAGACTGGGGCAAAGCAATGACTTTTTGTTCTTTCTCCTTTTTGAAAGTTATATATTTTCATTATTAGAGGTAGTTTCCTAGGTCCTAAATGTTTGCTTTAGAGGGAAAATATGTTGCATCATTGACTGTCTTTATGTGTTAGCCTGTTCGGAACACTTGCGTGTTCTACTTTAGATTTCAGGAAACAGTTTTGTGGGCTTTCTGGAGGAAGCAGGTCGGTGGAGGAGGCAAAGGCCTTTTCTGTATAGAAATCACTTACATTTATTCTTAGATATTTGGTAGCTTTGATGATCTTGTAAATGGCATCTTTTACAAATATTTCATTTTCTATTTGGTGTATGGAAATATAATTGATCTTGCATATAGCCACTTCTGTGAATTCTCTGATTAATTCCAATAACTCGTCTCTAAATTTGTTTAGGTTTTCTATGTATGTAATCTGCAAATAATGGCATATTCCTCCTTTCTAATTCTTTTGTTTCTTCTTTTAAATAAGTTTTATTGCTGTATAATTTTTTAAAAATTTATTTGTTTTTTATTTTTGGCTGCATTGGGTCTTCATTGCTGCGCATGGGCTTTCTCTAGCTGCAGCGAGCGGGGGCCACTCTTCGTTGCGGTGCGTGGGCTTCTCATTGCGGTAGCTTCTCTTGCTGCGGAGCACGGGCTCTAGAGTGCAGACTCAGTAGTTGTGGCTAACGGGCTCCAGAGCGCAGGCTCAGTAGTTGTGGCGCACGGGCTTAGTTGCTCTGCAGCATGTGGGATCTTCCCAGATCAGGGATTGAACCCGTGTCCCCTGCGTTGGCAGGCGGATTCTTAACCATTGCACCACCAAGGAAGCCCTATTGCTGTATAATTTACATAGAATAATACAATGCGTTGTTTGCTTAAGCGTACAATTTAGTTACTTTTGACAAACATGTAGTTCCTACCCACCACCACCACCACGACAGTTATAGGAAATGTCCACAGCCTTGAGTCCCCTCATGTGCCCTGCAGCCCACTTCTTCCCCAGGGGCTCCCCCGGGGCGGTGCCTTCTCCTGGGGTGGGTGCTGTGGCTTCTTCCCGGCGCCCTCTGGTGAAGTCTCCGTACTTTGGCCTCCCTGAGCGCCTGTCTCTCCTCCGTCCTCAGTGGGTCTGCCAGGCTTTGTGCCCTCTTTTGTGCTGGGCCCCAGAAATTTGTCTGCAGGCAGTGGGGCTGGGAGGCTGTAGACTCCCCTCATTCATCTCCCAGTGATCAGCATTTTTACTGCCTGTTGTCCTGTGTCTG
>NW_020174568.1:1553405-1559609 GCF_003031525.2 Neophocaena asiaeorientalis asiaeorientalis | reverse complement strand
GCTGAAGCCTGTGGTCTTTATTTCCTTTCTCACATTTTAATACCTGACTGCACTGGGACTGGCAGTACTCCACTAGAGTCAGTGGAGATAGTGGGCATCTTTGCCTTGCCCTGACTCCAAAGGGAAAGCTCCCTTTTTGCCCTGAATTATGCTGCTTTCTTTTTTTCAGTTAGAATAAGGAAGTTACTTTATATTATTAGTAAGAGTTGTTTTTTTAAAATCATGAATACATATTATTATCAGGTATTTTTTGGATTCTGTGGAAAAGATTGTAATTTTTCTCCTTTAATCTTTAATAAGATGAATTACAGTAACTGACTTTTTATTGGTAAATTAACCTGGCAGTCTTGGATACCGTTTGGTGTTCTTTTTATATTGTGCTGTATCTGATTTTTTTTTTTCCTTTTAGTATTTTTGCATGTTATGTCTATAAGTGAGGTTTTCAACCAGTATCTTATACTTTTCTTTTTTTTTTTTTTTTTTTTTAAATAAATGTTATGTTAGCCTTCTAAAATGGGTTTGGGGAGTTTTTCACTCTGTTTTTTGGAAAAATTTGTGTAAGATTAGAGTTATTCTTCCCTGGAATGATTGGTGGAACTTGCCAGTAAAACCATCTGGGCCTGGAGTTTTCTGAGAAGATTTTGAGTTACTAATTTTCATTAATGATTACAGGACAATTTGGAGTTGTTTTTTGAGACAGCTTTGAAAAGTTACAATTTTCCAGGAATCTGTTTCATCCAAATTCCCAAATATATTTACTTAAAGATGTTGATAATATTCTTCTAATATATTTTCATTGTCTTCATCATCTGTAATGACATCTACACCTCCTTTCCTGGTACTGGTTATTTGTGCTTGTTTCTCTTCTCCTTGGTCAGCCTTGACAAAGTGTGGTAAGTTTACTTGGTCTTTTCAAATTTTGGCTTTGTCGATCCTATCAATTTTATACTTACTGTTTTTCCTATTTTATGAATTTCTGCTCTTATATCTGTAATTACTTTTCTTTGGATTTTGATCTAATTTGCTCTGATTTCTCACTGATTCTCAGCCTTATGTATTTCAGATTATAAATTACCCTCTAAGTATGGCTTTACCCATACGTACCCTCTAAGTGTGGCTGCATCCCACAAATTTTGATGTGTAGTATTGATATTTCCAATTTCAATTAACTTTTTCTTTTCTTTTATCCTGAAGAATAGATGCTTTTATCCCTAGGTAGCGACCTCTTCCTCTTGTGAGGCTTCTGTGTTGTCAGACGTCACTTCCTTGTGGAGGCGTGCTCTTTCCTTCACTCCAGCCTTTGGGTACTCTTGTGCTTTAGGTGTGCTTCTGATCAAGCATATGGTTTTCTTTTTTAAAATCCACTGTGACAATATTTACTTTTAATTGTGTGCTTAGTCCATTCACAGGTAATATATTTACTGATATTTTAGGTTTAAATTTACCATCTTATTTTGAGTTTTCTGTTTGTCGCGAGTTTCACGTTTCTTTTTCCTTTCTTGCTTGATTTCTATTCTTGTAGCTGTTACCCTAGAAATTACAAACATAATCTCTAACCTAATCAAGGTTTGAGGTTAATTAATATTTGTACTTGTCCTCGATGATACAAATAGACAATAAAATGGAATTTTGAACAGTTAAACTGTTAACCGCCCCCCCACCCCTCCAACTTACCCTGTCATGTTTTCTCTCTCTTTTTCCTAACCACACAAGACATTATTATTATCATTTTATATAGCCAGTATTTACTACCCTCTTAACCAAAATTTTCTGTTTTACTCTCATACTTGAAATTTTAGTTGGGTATACAATTCTGGGTGGGCATTTATTTTCTTTCCTCCCACTGAAGATACCATTCCACTGTCTCCTGGCTTCTGTTTTTACTGCTGAGAAGGCAGCTGTGAGTCTGTCTTCCCCTTAAGAGTATCCTCCTTATTTTCCTCCAGTGCTTTTAAGATCTTTGTTTTTGTTGTTCTCCAGTTTTACCGTGATATATCTAGGTTTTATTTATTTATAATTTATCCTGATTGTGATATGCTTGACTTCTTGAGTCTGAACAGTATCATCAGTTCTTTTAAAAAATCTGAGACATCATCTCTTCAGATGCTGTTTCTGCCCCTTCTGAAACGGTGTTAAAATGTATGTTAGACCTTCTCGTTATGTCTTCTGTGTTTATTAATCTCTCTTCCATAGTTGTATCTTTTTTTTTCCTTCTCTTTATTGTTTTCTGGATAATTAGTTCGGATTTATCCTCCAGTGTACTGATTCTCTCTTTAGCTGTGTCCAATATGCTTTTAAACTAATCCATGAGTTTTTCATTCTGGTTATTACAGTTTTCAAATCTATACATTCTGTGTGGTTCATATTCATATCTGTAGGACCACTTTTTGTTACTTTACTATTCCCAGCACGTATATTCAAGTTCACCTTTATTTCTATTTCTTTTGTCTCTATTTTGTAACTATATCTTATAATTCCAGTACATTGCAATTTTGCAGTTATTGTACTGATGTTTGTTTTTTCCTTTGGTTCTTATTCATTGTGCCTTTTCTCCCCTATATGCTTGGTTGTTTTTTTATTGGAGTTCTCATGGTCTTTGAAAAGTTATTTGCGGAGATACTCGGAACAGATTTGGATTTGCTTACCTTAGGTCCCTCTGGGTGTTAATACTCAGGATCCTAGTTTCGTGGCTTGAGGTTCTCAGAATCAGAGGCCATGTGTGAACCCGGGCCGTGGATTCCTGTGAGGGCTGACCCCGTGGCCACAAGTTCTTGAGGATGGTTCTCCCTCTCCGTTTATTTTCCCAACTTCATTTAGTGCCAGGGCAACCTTCCCTCACATCCTTGGGGAGGGGGGAGGAACTGCGGGTTTACTTCTAGCTCATTCCCGCACTGAAGGCGTAGATCTGAGGACCTCAGCGTAGTGTGGGGAGGCAGTCTCCTGTGTGGACCTGGACTTTACTTTCTTCCTTCTTGTCCCGCAAATCCTTCGGGAGCAAAGCCGAAGAACCACATTGACAAACTGGCCTCAGGATGAAACTAGCACTGATGCTTTTAGTGCAGGGGCTGGTACACCTTTTCTGTAAAGGCCAGAGAAGTAAATATCTCAAGCTTTGCAGAACCTACGGCCTCTGTCCAAACTACTCTGCTTGTAGCAAAAAAGCAGCCTCAGACTATGAATAACAAAGGAACGTGGCTGGATTTGGCCCATTTACCAAGCCCGCTCTGGTCCTCTGCTCACCTCCCTGTTTCTACTCTCTTCAGTTTCGAGGTGGTTACTTCCTTACCCTTTATGAGTACTTTGAAAAAGGAGGTGGTTTTTGTATTTTAAGCCAGTGTCTTTCATTTCATTGAAGATTGAACCTGCAAGGTACTGGAAACGGAAGCCTAGAGGAAAATACTGTGGAAGAATTTCTAATGTTATTTATTTAACAAAAAATGTTTATGGTTTTCATTTATGACAGGCATTATGCAAAGCATTCAGATAGAGGAGTGTTTATGGCTATTTATAATTGATCTATTTTAAGTCATTAATAGAAGCTTCTTTGGAAATTTTATGTTAAATATGTACTTACAGATTAATTCTTACTGTTTTATTATTTGGGGGATGGCATCACGTTGGGTCACATTTAGACCCGTTTCCCAAGGATGGTGTCCCCGATAGTACATCCGATGTGGTGAAGGTGTGCTGTTGTGTGGAGAGCACAGAGGCGTAAGGTCCCATCTCTGTCCCCAGCTGCGTGCTGTGTGCCTGGGGACAACAGGGGTTCTATGAGTTTGAAAGAAGGAGGGGATGATCCTCGAGGACTGGCAGGGCCAGGCGTTGCGCTGAATGCACATTTATTAGTACTGCAGCGGCACAGTTACTGAGGCTCTGTTTAGGGGCTACAGGGATAAGTGTAGAGGTGTCCAGGGAATTTGACGACAGAGGATCCGTTTGCTGCTTTTTTCACTTGGAAGCCCAGATTTGCCTGATGAGAATAGTTACGCATAGAAAGTTGAGGTTCACAGGCGGTGATTTAGCATACCAAAATGAAGTGGACCATTCACAAACTATTGTCTGCAGTGCATCGTGCTGTGAGCTGCACCCTGAAGGGTGAACAGCCTGGAACAGCTGTGGGGGCACACGCGCCAGGCAGGAGGAGGGTCCAGGCAAGGACTCGCGTGTCGGCTGCGACGGGCTTTCTCTTGTAAGTAAATAAGGTCATGCCTGCGTCACCAGTTAGGCGCTTCCACGTGGGTGTGCCCTTCCTCCTTACTACGTTAATGCTTTCTACGCCTCACGATCCGATTTCAGAAGCAGGGAGTCATGGAATTTGACTTAAGTATCTTTTAAGTTGTTGATACTCGTGCCTCCTCTCAGCAGAATAATATGCCATGTCCAGTTTGGTTGCAATTAGACACCTACCCTCCTTCAGCAGCCTGGCAAGTGTGGGAAGCCGTGCCAGAAGGGCTCCAGCGTGTGAATGAGTGTGAGAGGGAATTAGTGTACGTTCAGTGTTGTTTCTATAAAATGGTTTAAAGCACAGGTTGTTCTGATGGTTTCAAAGTACTGCCTTTGTACCTGCACGTTTGCACATTGTTTTATTACTTAAGTTATCTGTTTAGCATAGATAGCAACTGTTCACTGGTGAAAATACAGACCTCAAACTTTAGATTTATGCATATACCTTATTAAGGTATCATGAATATATTGTATTAAATATTTAAATAATTGTTTTTTCAGCTACCAACCAATTGTTGACTACATCGACGCTCAGTTTGAGGCCTATCTCCAAGAAGAGCTGAAAATCAAACGCTCCCTCTTTAACTACCACGACTCTCGCATCCACGTGTGCCTCTACTTCATCTCCCCGACAGGCCACTCTCTGAAGACACTGGATCTCTTGACCATGAAAAGCCTGGACAGCAAGGTGGGTTTGGAAAAGGACCAACCATCGTGCTTCAGTTCATTTTAATAGTTCCAAGTCCATTCACTTGGAACTATGAAAGTATCTTTATGATATATACATATGTCATAACTCTTATTCTGTGCATTTTAAAAACATTTGATACTTTTCAATTTTAGGATATTTTCCAGAGAAATTCAGTTTGGGAGATGAGATGCAAAGAAAAAGCATTAACATAAAATTTTAGTCCTTTTTTAGTGATTAAATTGCATGCCAGAATATGGGTATTCATTTTCACGTAACTATAGAATTTATTTGACACTAACTTTACTGTATGACATATTAAGTGAGAAGCAGCTCACTGATGAAGATCAAGGTCTAAAGTCTCACCACATATTACAGTAAATTACATTTTTATTTCAACTGTATCCAGAAAACCTGTTTTTGAATTTCTGAGCCAATGAGCTATGTATAAATTCAGGGAGCTGTAAAATATAGTATCTACAAATTAACTCACTTCAGATTTTTTTTATTTCTTTAAAAGATAGTTAAAGACTACTGTCTTATACTAAAAAAGTCTCCAGGGTTCTCCTGTGACCTCTGATGGTGTGAGGGATGCAGCTCCGTTACCTGGCTGAGCATTTCGTGAGCTAGGACTGGGAAAGCAAGGACATCTGGCCACTGCTGCTTTCTGTACGGAAGTCGGTGTGGAAGGCACGCGGGCCAGCGGGTGCAGCGTCGGTGCAGAGATGGGCTGGCTTCTGACCAGTACCACAATCCCCAGGCTGTGACGGGCCTGGAGGAAGCTGATGTGAGAGTCTGTTCACCTGATCGGATGTTCTGACCATTTAGCCGGTTGTTTTCATAGTTGAGTCTGATATAGGAAACCCATCTTATTCAAGGGACATAAACGCAAGAGTGCACAGCTCTGTCTCAGGCTGCGCTTGTCTGGTGGCGGCAGAGGTGCCTGCAGTACTCGCTCTGCCACCTAATCGCCCCTTGTTCCTGGCGGGTTTCTACCCTCCGAGCGTCCGTCTCCCTGCCTCTCAAACCAGAACCAGGAGAGTATCTCCCTCGAAGGCAGGTGTGAGGGTGGACTAAATCGACAGTGTGTCTTGTTCTTACTACAAGGCTCCACGGCTCCCTCCACGTGGAGAGCTACCTGCTGTGCGGGGGGTGCCACGTCCCCCTCCGCCAGGGCCACTGTCGTGGCTGGGCCAGCCCTCTTGGTTCTTAGGGTCCCAGGATGCACATCAGCAACAAGCCTCAGGGGACTCCGAGGAGCAAGGGTTGTCCCTACGGGTCCTGAGGGCACC
>NW_020174568.1:1515769-1553231 GCF_003031525.2 Neophocaena asiaeorientalis asiaeorientalis | reverse complement strand
GAACCTGGGCTCAGCCTCTATCAGGGTCTGAGGGTGAGGCATCTGGGGTTTCACAGGTTCCCCCTTTGGTGGTGACTTTAAAGCACTAGCGTGCAAATTGGGGCTGGCAAGGGAGAGGCAGGTCGCTCCAGGCTCGGCCATCTAGGGTTTCTGAAAGGGGGTCCTCCAGGCAGGGCTGCCCGGTTCCTTACCTGATGGTAGCCAGTAGCTATGTCCGCAGCTGCAGTGGGTCTATTCGAATGGATGTCTTTGAAATAGATGCCTCAGCAAAGGTCAGTTTCAGGCGCATACGCTACAATCAAAAAGCTTAACGTCATGTATGTACACTGGCCTGCTTCTGCTATTAACAGTGGAATCAATTAGAAGTTACTAACTTGGCATAATTTATTGAATATCTATGTATCAGTATTATATGATACCAAAATCAAGAACTTGGCATCAAATTTTTATATACTTTGACTAATTTATCTTCAAAGCTGTTTACCCACAATTGCTGAAAAGTTTATTTCATGGATAGTTGGAAAAACCTTTACCTCCTTTGGAACGTATTTAAGACCAATAAATCCAAATGTACACAGTAAATCAGTGTGAAATTGGAGAAGAAAAATACATTTAAGAATAGAAAAGGAATTATGATATTTAGTTTTCACTTTCATTCTGAAAATTACATTGATAGCTCACTCTCTTGGCACACATGACTACTTAGCCTGAAGTCTTTCACTAAAAACGAACTAATAACCCAAAAGACCTATAAACCCCTGAATTTGTGGAGATATCACTCTTTCGTGGGGACGTTAATCATACAGAACTAGCGTCGCAGGTCAGTTGGTCTTCAGGACCCCACATCTCTTCCTCTCAGGCCAGTGATAGGACTTCTAAATAATGCTGAGAAAGGGGGACTTCCCTGGTGGCACAGTGGTTAAGAATCCGCCTGCCAGTGCAGGGGACACGGGTTCGATCCCTGATTTGGGAAGATCCCACATGCCACGGAGCAACAAAGCCCGTACACCACAACTACGGAGCCTGCGTTCTAGAGCCCCGCGAGCCACAGCTGCTGAGCCCATGTGCCACAACTACTGAAGCCCATGTGCCTAGAGCCTGTGCTCTGCAACAAGAGAAGCCACCGCAATGAGAAGCCCGTGCACTGCAACAAAGAGCAGCCCCCGCTCGGCGCAACTAGAGAAAGTCAGCGTGCAACAATGAAGACCCAACGCAGCCAAAAATAAAATAAAATAATTAAAAAAAAATAATGCTGAGAAAGTTATTCCTTTGAGTCATGAACGTTTTTAGTTGGTATTCGTAAAATCTCCTTCTTTCAACATCTCGGTAAGAGTCTGACAATGGGGTGCAAGTCAGATGAAGTCATTGGGAAAAGGGACCTGCTTAAATGAGAGGCAGAAGGAGGCCCTTGGCCTGTTCTGTAGGTCTGCTGAGATCAGTCACCCTGATTACTTAGTGCTTAGAGTATTAAGAAATAAAAAATTCTTAATGAATTATGCAGTGGATTTCAGCTCACGGCTTACATTTTATTTATTTTGTGTATGATGGAATTGTCAGAGACTGAGAGAAGAAAATGTGAGATTTCTAAACTTGAATTCAGATGAAAGATGAACTTTATAAGAGCTGTGCTTTATTTATTTATGTATGTATGGATGGATGGATGGATGGGTGGATGGCTGCGTTGGGTCTTCGTTGCTGCGCGTGGGCTTTCTCTAGTTGTGGTGAGCGGGGGCTACTCTTCGTTGCGGTGCACGGGCTTCTCATTGCGGTGGCTTCTCTTTTTGTGGGGCACGGGCTCTAGGCCCGAGTTCTTCAGTAGTTGTGGCATGTGGGCTCAGTAATTGTGGCTTGAGGGCTCTATAGCGCAGGCTCAGTAGTTGTGGCGCACGGGCTTAGTTGCTCCGCGGCATGTGGGATCTTCCCAGACCAGGGCTTGAACCCGTGTCCTCTGCATTGGCAGGCGGATTCTTAACCACTGTTGTCACCAGGGAAGTGCCAGAGCTCTGCTTTTTAAAAGCAGTTATTGTAAGGCCAGCATTTGTAGGATTATCTGGTAAAAATGAAGCCAATGATTCTACGTCAGGAGTTGGCAAGCTTTTCCTGTGAAGGGCCAGGTAGTAAATACTTCAGGCTTCGCAGGTCGTGGGCCTCTGATACAACTACTCACTTCTGCTATTATAGAATGAAAGTGGCCATAGGAAATACGTAATGTGTAATGAATGGGCCTAGCTGTGTTCCAGTAACTCTTTATTTATGTAAACAGGCAGTGAGTGGACTGTAGTTTGCCTGTCCTCTGATCTAGGTCAAGGAAATTTGTCAGGGACTGAGTGGTTTTGAATGCAAAAGCTTCAGGATTAAAAAATAAATCCTCAATCATGAGATTTTGTTTCTCTTTATTCTTAATAGGTGAACATTATACCAGTGATTGCCAAAGCAGATGCAATTTCTAAAACTGAATTACAGAAGTTTAAGATCAAGCTTATGAGTGAATTGGTCAGCAATGGTGTTCAGATATACCAGTTCCCAACAGATGATGAAACTATTGCTAAAGTCAATGCTTCAATGAATGTAAGCTCTTAACTGAATATTATTTGTTTTACATATGATAAAAGGGATTTATAAGTAAGTAACACTGCTACTAATGTATTTTCACTTCTGTCTTCCAAAACAAGGTGAATTTTGAAAGAGTCCAGTATAGGGAAATGTTTTCTTTTCTAGAGTTGGAAAAGTATAATGAGAATATATTTTTGAGCATTTTTCTTTCCTCCCTACTTTCACCTAAATGAAGTGATACATCTGTGAGACCGGGATTCATCTTTTGTGGAACCATATTTAATTGCCTTAGAAAGATTCCTTTCTGTCCTTTCTTTAAGAACATGAGAAGACATTACGGCCTCCCTCAGAAAGCTTTAGGATCTTAAAATCTTTAAGGAGAGCTTTCTAATCTGGTACTGAAGCTCATTCTCCCTTACAGGGTCACAGGTACATATGAAATATTCACATAATTTTTTAATATTTTAATATAGAATATATTTAGTATATTTTAATTATACATAACTTAATGTGATTGAGGATGACTAAGTTCTTTGTGTTACTTGAGGCTACCAGATTTCTTAAATAATTGGTTATATTTTGACGGATCACGGGTTTTGGAGTCAGACTTTACCATGTGTTCTTGTGGGAATTATTAACCTCCCTGAGACTGTTAACTTATCTATGAAATTGGGTTAATAATACCTGTCTTAAGGGTTGTTGTGAGGATACAGCTTTGTTCACTGCCTGACACAGTGACATTCAGTACCTGTTGTTCCATTTCTCCCCTTTTTTCTGATTTTTTCATACTTTGTTCATATTAAGATACTTAAATATATAGAAAGCTGACTAATGTAAAGGGAGGTGATATTAATTTCTGTGTGTTAAATTGTCTTTATATCTAATTTGTTTTCTGTGCCCACCTGGAATAAGTTTTCAGAGGGGTGCAATTAAGAGACTAAATATTGTCAATTATTAAATATTAAACATGATACTGTTTACATTAGACTTTCCCTACATTAATCCTCAGCTTCAGACAGGACGGTCTACTCACTGCTATTAAATCCAGCTATTGTATCTTTGTTCAAAATCTTCTCCTTACTATGCTAGTTCTTCCTATTCTGCTTGATCCGTCTCCAGTTTGGGTTGTGTCTTCCTGCCCAAAGAGACCTCTCCCTCCTCTAAATTTCTATAACATTTGTATTCAGCATTAGTTTGGGACTTAAATATTATTTTATATTAGTGTTATATATGTAGATATACACTATATATATATATACACACTTTGGTTATATGGGGGGTGTGTGTGTGTGATTTCCTCAACGTTATCTTTGTCTTTTAGGACCAAGATAATAATGAGGGAAATGATACCTGTGCTAGAATTCTGTTTTTGTATTCTTGCAGCAAAATAGGAATACGTGTGGGGCATGCTCAGTAAATAACTCTCTCTCTAGGGCCTGAAGATGACTCTGTAGAACAGTTGGCATACACGTGAACAGCTGTGAACACATATTCACAGGGCACATTTTAAAAGCTGAGGCACAGCAGATCATTTGGCTTTAACACATTCGTTATTTAGTAAATTTTCTCTTCTCTGTTTTTACTGGTATGAGATGTGATTGATGTCCTGGCTTCTTTCCAGGGACACTTGCCGTTTGCTGTGGTAGGAAGTATGGATGAGGTGAAAGTTGGAAATAAGATGGTTAAAGCTCGCCAGTACCCTTGGGGCATCGTACAAGGTAAAGGAGATAAACGAGGATATGTGCGCTGCCTGACAGCCTGGAAGTTGAATTTAATGCGTTCTAGGAGGTGATGCTGATTTGGGGTTATGATTGGCTGTCAGAAGGGTTGGCTCTGTTCTGTTTTAGCCACGTCTGCAGAGGCGCAAGGCACAGCCTCCCTACTTCCTGTCTTAGATCATGTTACCTGCCCAGGTGCACCAGGACCTTCAGAAGGCGGGAGGCACTGGTCGGGTACTTTGAACAAAATTTGAGTGTAAATAGTATTGTTTAAACATAGTACGTAAACTAAGTACTAGATAATTCTGTGACACAATAAACCACTTTGTAAATTTATGTATTTTTACTCATCAAAGTATTGCCAACTATTTCCCAAACAAACCAGTCAGCCAAGTAATAATTTTTAGCATTTGTCTAACTCTACAATGAGTAAGTAATTAGCACTTGACTGGCTCATTCATTCATGATGCCAACTAATGGGGAACGGATTACCCCTGCTGGTACTGGTTTCCCAGTGGCCTCTCCCATTGCGGAGCGCAGGCTCAGCGGCCATGGCTCACGGGCACAGCCTCTCCGCAGCATGTGGGATCTTCCCGGACCTGGGCACGAACCTCTGTCCCCTGCATCGGCAGGCAGACTCTCAACCACTGTGCCATGAGGGAAGCCCCAGTGCTTTTTTTAAGTTGACAAATTTTGTAATTAGTGGAAAATATTGACAAAACTTAACATTTTTAATGTACAGAAAATATAAAGGCAATAATTGTACTTAAAACTATTGATCACAGTAACACATGTGACGCAGAATCACAAATGTGGCATTGTGTGACAAGAATTTGATGTTTACAGCAGGCACAGGTGGTGTTCTCGAGTGTGAAGAATTTACCACCTTGAAGTTTTAGTGAAAAAATATTACATACTCTTTTCAGGCGGTATGTGAAATGTCCTGAGGATGGTTTATAAACTGCTAACAAAATACTAGTGAAATGATTGGAGCATATGGTACAGAATAGAATATATTTCTTTCCTATTTCCTGTTTATCCTTGGCTACTAAATTTAAGCAAACCTCTGTTAATCAGTATCGCCTATAATTCGGTGTGTGTAATACAAGAATTGCTTCCTTGGTTACTTGTATGAAACAACCATAGCTATTAATCAGACTGATCATTTCGCTGTTTGGGTTATTTCAAATGTGTTTTCATTTACTCGTCCATTCAACAAATACTAATTATATGTCAGGATTAAAAATCGGTGTTGCTGTTTTCTGTTTTCCGGCTAGTGGAAAATGAAAACCACTGCGACTTTGTCAAGCTCCGGGAGATGCTCATTTGTACGAACATGGAGGATCTGCGAGACGAGACGCACACGAGGCATTACGAGCTGTACCGGCGCCGCAAACTGGAGGAGATGGGCCTCACAGACACGGGCCCAGAGAACAAGCCGCTCAGGTGAGCAGCCAGGGAGGGAGGTGGGGTGGGCCTCTCCGTCTGCCCAGGATGACAGAGAGTCTCCCACATCGTGAGGTGGCGCCACCTGCTACGATTAATGACTCTGCTCTCCGTGCCGCCCTCGGAGGTCTTTGTCCTTCCCCGACTCAGGGAGTTCGAGTAGAAGGGAGGACACAGGGCAGAAGCCCAGGATTTCAGCATCCGCTGAAGTGAGTAACCAAAGGAAAAACCTCTCATTATTTGGTTTTATTTTTGTATTTATGTGAAGAAGGTGAAAGAGTATTGATTATTATTTTAAAAACCTGGACTATGAATCATATTAACTACAAAGCTGTTGTTTTTTATCCTGATGAAAGTTTTGGAATGACTAAACTTAGGAAAATATCTTGTAAAGGAAGCACTAGTTGCGGGCCAGCTCTGGTAAAGCGATGATTTTCTCTGCTGAAGAGAAAGCATCTAGCATTGGCTTCCCTTCGTGTTTCCCAGGAGGCTTCACTTCTCGCTCTTTCAAGTCTGTGGGTGGTGAGGGGTCCCCACGTGCCTGAAGGAGACGCGGATCCTGAGTGACAGCGGGCGGGGTGGCCTTGCATGCTGGAGGAGAGGGATTCAGGTGCCTGGTGGCTCAGTTATCAGTCACCTGTGGAGGACTCAGAAATGCAGGTTCACAGTTTCCGGGTATGGAGCTGAAGAATCACATTTAAATGAAAATTCCCACTCAGCCCTTCAGCAGACACTTCCTGCTGGTCACTGGCCAGGTGTGCACCATGGGTGCAGAGAGGAAGATGCTCTTGCCCTGTGTGGTGATCAGGGTCTGGGGGAGTGAGGAGGCCCGGGCAGGAGGCTGCTGTGGGCATCCAAGTACGAGCAGACAGGGGCCTGTGCTGGCGTGGCAGTGGCGGAGGTGGTGAGAAGCATGGTCACCACATAGGACTGGAAGGCGACGTCAACATGACTCTCTGATGGTCTGGATATGGATGTAAAGGAAAGAGGAAGCCAGGGTGGTGGCTCCAGTTACTGTCTTCCACCTGAGAACCTGGGTGAACGGTGGTGATGTTTATTGTTATGAGCAAGACGGGGGAAGGGGTACACTTCCTGGTGGGTAACTGAGAAGTTTGGGACATGTTACATTTCAGTTGATTATTAAATCTTCAGGTGAAGACTTAGAGTAGGTTATTTCATAAACGAATCTGGAGCTCGGGGAGAAGTGAAGGCTGAGATGATACTTTGGAGTCAGCAGTGAATAATACTGCATCTAGTGTTCGCAGTGCTCTTATTGTTCTGAGCTTTTACTACCTGGGGAAAACAGAGGAGACATATGCAGAGACCTGGAAGGCAGAGAGAGAAAGGCACCTTTGAGTCTCTGCAGGAAGGTCGGAGGAGCAGGGCATCCTGGTGGGGATTTGGTCTTTGTCCTCGGGGAAAGACACAAAGTTTGAAGCAGTGATACCGATACGGTATTTGCACTTAAAAGATCACTCTTGGCTGCAGTGTGAGGGAGGGGTCAGAGGGTGTGCAGAGGTGCTGAGGAGCTAAGTGCCAGCAGCAAGCACAGAACTGGGTGTGTTTGAGAGACATCTAGAAGATAAAAGTGAAAGAACTTAGTGACTGTTCAGATGTAATGAGGTAAAGGAGCAGAAGATGCCAAAAGAAGACTTCTGCTGGCCTGGATCAGTGGTTTCTTCAGCTCGGCAGGTAGCTGTACCCTTCACAAGGTAGTGTCTCTGGAGGCGCACTGGCTGCTCTGTGGGGCAGGATGGAGATCGTTAGCTCAGCTGGGACCTGGGGACTTAGAGTTTCCTCTGAAACATCCAAGTGACAGTGTCACATAGGCACTTTGGCTGTTTATCTGGAGCTCAGAGGAGAGAGGAGAGGGCTGGGCCAAAGGGATGAACTTCAGAGTCACAGGCACTAAGAGGTGGTTAATTGAATACTGCGTATGGGTGAGATGCCTGGAGAGAGAAGTACATTTGGAAAGAAAGGTGCCTTGGAAACAGCCTTGAGTCCGTTGAACGTGTGTCAGCAGAAGAAGCAGACAGAAGCGGTTGAGAAGCCTAGGGTAGAGGAAGGAGGAAACCAGCAGGGTCGTGTCTCGGAAGCCAAGTGAAGAGGGTCTCAAGAAGGGAGAGGTGGCCGTGTTGAAAGTGAGAGGGTTTTGCTGTGGAAGTACAGCAGTGTGATACAGTCCAGTTGCTCCCTTGACCGTTCTTTGACAATAACGAGGAACACGCCGTCTGAGTCAAAAAGGACAGCACAGGCCAGGGCTTGCAGATTTTTTTTTTTTTTTTTTTTTTTTTTTTTTTTTTTTTTTGCGGTACGCGGGCCTCTCACGGCGGTAGCCGCTCCTGCTGCGGAGCACAGGCTCCGGACGCGCAGGCTCAGCGACCATGGCTCACGGGCCCAGCCGCTCCGCGGCATGTGGGATCCTCCTGGACCGGGGCACGAACCCGCGTCCCCTGCATTGGCAGGCGGACTGTCAACCACTGCGCCACCAGGGAAGCCCAGGGCTTGCAGATTTGAAGGGAGAAAACCAGCTTCATTCATGAACAAACCATTTCCAGCCTTCCTTCCAGGAAGGGGGATGTCCAGTGGGCCCAGCTTAGGACATGTGCCCGTGTTCTGGCTGGGTGGGTGTGAGCCTGACTGCCTGTCCCACCAGAATGCATCCCGTGGGAAGAAGTAGCTCTCCAAAGGTAACCAGAATAATAATACAACAGGAGAGAGAGATGGTGGGCGGGCACTCAGAACAGCCGTTTTTTAGCATTTCCTCAGTTTGGGGAGCGTCTGCCCACTGGACAGGTGAAGAATGGAAAACTGGGAAAGGAGGCTCTTCAGTGGAGGCCAGGTTACAGAGTGGACAGGAGCAGTGGCTGCAGGTTGCTTGCAGAGGACAAGCAAGAAGGCCGGGGGCTCGAGCTCAGTGTGAGGGAGGCCCTGCCCACCTGCCCGGGAGCTGGTGGCCCTCTGCTCTGCCCAGGCCTGCAGTCCTGATGAGATGGGATTCCTTGGGTCAAGCGCAGCAGAATGTTCTCTCCTCTTGGTGCTTTCTCATTTGTGAATAAATTATTTGATAAAATTCCTGTAGTTCTTTACAGCCTGAGGTCTAGGAAGGTTTCACCAGTGTGGTTTTAAGAACTTGTATTCTGTTTTCTTAGGAGTCTTCCCATTTAATTTGGGACGTGTACGACAGTCACTATAATTTGGTTGGCACGTAAAGTCTGTCCCTCAGTACTGCATCTATGAATAAGAACAGTTAGTCACATGAGCCTGTTGGGCCGCGCTCTGCTCTTTATGGCCCGGCCTTGCTCTCCGCAGCCCCGTAGTGTCTCCATCCTGTTTCCCCTGAATGGTTATGCTGAGTCATGGTTTGTGTCGCCGTGTACCCACACCCATCTCATGCTTGTCATGAGGTCCAGGGGGTCGGCATTACGTGTACCCCTGTAGTCTTAATTAACTGATGTTTACTTATTTAAACTACATGAAACATGCTTTTATCAACCTCAAATCCCCAAGTTATTTTAGATGAACAAAACCAGTCTCGTTCACCATCACTGAAGTGCCCTGGGCCCTCAGAGTCTGGAAGGGAGATTTGTGTGGTACTTTAGAGTTTCTTAAGTGTTTGGCATAATTTTTTGTGTCATAAACTTTGTGTCTTTCTGCACTTGGTCTGTGGTGGACGCTCCTCAGGCCTGCGAGAGCTGCACCCGGGGCTCAGGGAGGTCCTGAGTGAGGGGGACGCAGCGGTTTCCTGATGGGCACGAGCGGTCAAGGATGCATTCTCTTCCTCTTTCATTTTCAGCTCTGCCTTCAGTCAGTGATGTTTGCAGCTAGGGGAGGGTGCTGCATTAAATATCACGGCAGCAGGAGAGCTCTTTTTCATTCTCGGATCCATGGCAGTCAACAGTGGTTGTATTAGTTTCACAGCCACTCCTTGCAGGCCCTCTCAGAGTTTCATTACCACCTTTTGAAAGACAGTGCGGTCTCTTTCCTTGCAGTTGGCTCTGTGAGCTTACCTGTCACAGTGGGCGTGTGTGATGGATGCAGAACACGCGGGACCAGTGTTTCCTCTTTACCTCTTGCTGAGGCACCACTGTAGGCGGGATTTATGCTGGTTAGGGTTACAGGCTTTGGAGCACGTCTGATCAAGTTCCAGCCCCAGCTTTGTACTTGCTAACTCTGTCCCTCTGCACAGGTGACTTTACCTCTCCGAGCGTCGTCTTCTTCCCTGAAGGACAGTGTTAGTGCTTTGTTCTTCATGGCGCTGCGGGAATTAGTGAGTCCAGACCAGTCCCTGCTGGTAGCAGCTATTCCGCAAGTGTTTGGTCTTTTCTCTTTGCCAGGTGGCTTGATTTTCCTCCTGAACAACTCAAGTGCTTGTGTAAGTAAATTAGTGAGAACTTTTTAAAACTTTGATGTGACATGATTTAAATACATTATTTAAACTAAGTTTGCCACTAAAGGCTATCAGTCCAGTATAGGACCAGTGAAACGTGGGCAAAGGTGACCCGATCGCTTTAGAGGCTTCTTTAAAATAAGACCAAAACAGACACAGAAAAACAAAAAACCTTATAAAAAGTCAAATGCCTCGAGATTAGAGGCCTTTCTGTGGTCATCTAGGGCATTCTGTACATCTGTGAACTTTGCTCTTAAAGACAATGTGCGGGATTGTCCCTCCTTGGAGCACATGCTGAGTGCCGTACTCTCATGCTCAGCTCTAAGTGCTGTGGTGCAACATTTCTTCCTTTGTTTTTCCCTAAATTTATACAGTTGTAGCCATGAAAGATTTCCCCAGTTACAAGATTAGTAAAATTCCTGAATTTCATCACATTTTAAATCTATTTCGCCATATTTTTATAAGCGATAGAAATGTCTAACTGTGACACAGCTGGAAAGTGAATCTGTGTTCCCTGTTAAACCTTGGGGATGTTCTCCAAGTGAGCTGAAATGGAAGGGCCCTGCATTGCCGGATATAAGGTCTGCGGTTCTTCTGAAATGCCACAAGTAAGACAGGCAGGCACCGGCCGTGGCGTTCCAGCACAGTCCCTGCCCTGCTTGGTTAAACTGGCTCTACTTCCCTGCAGTTTCTATCATTAGATGAACATCTGTGAAGAAACCGAAACATCTGGAGGGCTCTACTGGATAGCTGGGTTATGGAGATGCTGAGCTGTTAGGAGAGAGAGGCAGGTGGGCTGTAAGTGCCAGGAAGAGGTATAAACAAAGAGCCATGGAAGTGCTTGGGAGGGACAGTGGATTCCAGCTGGGGAGACTGGAGAAGCGAGGGACAGGACTAGTGAGCAGAGGGAGGGCTGGGAAATGGGCAGTGGCTGGAGCATGAAACGTGTGGCATGTCTTAGGAACAAAGGTTAGGTTGGTACAGCTGAAACCTTAGGGGGATTGGGTCTGTTGGGCCAGATTGTGAAGTTTCTGAAGTGCTGCTATCCTGTAGATAATATAACTAATGCAGAGGAAAAAGATAAGGAGATGTCTGTTTTTGGTGGAAAAATCTTAGGAGTGGCAGGAAGGACGAAATGAAAGAAAGAGGAACTAAAAGCCTAGAGCTCAGCTGGGAGATTATTCCAGTAGCAAAGGCAGAAAAGCACAAAGATCAAGTTGGGCTGAACACAGTGTCTGTAGAAATCAAAACAAGACGGGACTGAAGTGATGTCGGGGTCTTAGGCTGAGTCCCCAGAGCCTGGTGATCGGACGTGGCAATGAGGGGAGGGGAGGAACCAACAGAGGCGGAAGGAGGAATCCATCTGGGGTGAGATGAGCACCTCTGGGAGCACCGGCAAAGCAGGGACCCGCAGACAGATCCACGCTCCCTGGAGCCACGTGTGCTGTGATGGTCACGGGGCCTGACGCGCACCGAGTGTTCGCAAGTTTGTGATGTAATCTCGCTAACATGAGAGTACCATAAATAATTTTTCAGTCTGCAGGAGACCTACGAAGCCAAAAGACACGAATTTTATGGTGAACGTCAGAGGAAGGAGGAAGAAATGAAGCAGTTGTTTGTGCAGCGTGTGAAGGAGAAAGAAGCCGTATTGAAAGAAGCTGAGAGAGAGGCAAGTGCGCTGGTTTGTTGGGATGTGCACTTATTTGGGGTGTCCTGTTAACCTGGGGATAATTATCTCAAGAATTCCGAGATGGTTTTGAAAACTAGTTGTTCCTTAAAAAGTAGCTGTTGTATTTTAACACGTACTCTTTGGATGCAGACTTCCAAAAAAAAGCACAGGCTGGAAACAAAAATTTTTGCCTTTTTGAACAAGGTGTCTTCCATTAGAAGTGGTTTATCGAGGACTTGTAAAGGACTAGGTTACTAAGAAGCGTTTGAAATACCTTAACCAGGAGCCAGAAGTGTTTTAGCTGTGGCTTGATAAAGCCTTTTCTGAGAGTTTTGAGTCCTTGGGATTGTTGTTTGAAGTAGGTGACTCTGAGAGCTGTTAACTAGCCCTTGAGTTTGAAGTCAGGCTTCCTGGAGGTGGGTGGTCTGGGCAGCCTGGGCGCAAAACCATCCGCAGTGAGTTTGGTTTGCTTCTGGTTCTCCAAGGATCAGTTTTAGTTTTACTTGAGTTAAGGTATTTTCTGTAGACTTTACTGTAATGGCTGCTTTTAAATAAATGGCCACATTTAAGATGAGGGTCAAAAAGGATGAGCTGCACAAAGGAATCTCTAAGAGAAGACAGAAATGTTAATACAAATGAACTTGCTGATGTAAGAGTTCCTGAAGAGTTATTTGTAAAGTAATTTAATGCTACAAATTTATTAAGTACCCTTATAGTACTTGCTATGTCAATAAACCCTGTAGTAAGTGGTTTTGTAAAATAATCTATCTTGTTTATAATTTGAATTTTGATCTTTATTTTGAAAAAGTTCAAACAATGGGAAAGTGAAAGTACGGGGTACCTGTGTCCCTCCCCAGACCTAGATTTAGGATAGACATTTTGCCGTCTTTAGTGTGTGTGTTTCCCTGGTTGTCTGAAAGCTGGTTGTAGACATCACAACACTTTATCACAGGCACTTTCATGCATCTCTGAAGCTCAGGTGCATTTTCCTCCATAACCACAGTACCAGTCCTGCACCTAAGAAAAGGAACAGCAATGCCACAGACTCTCCTAATCCCCAGTGCGCAATCAAATCTCCCCACTCGCCCCAAGATTGTCTTCTATTGTTGCTTTCTGTTCGGTGATTTTTTGTTTTTGAACCAGAATTCAATCTTAGGTCTCATTGCATATGGGTGTTCTGTTTTGTTCAGTCTCTTATTTGAAAACAGTCCCTAGTTTGGAGTTATTTTTATTTATTTTAAAATATTTATTTATTTATTGGCTGCGTCGGGTCTCAGCTGCGGCACGCAGGATCTTCCGTTGCGGTGCATGCATGGGCTCCTCTCTAGTTGTGGCACACAAGCTCAGTAGTTGTGGCATGCAGGCTTAGTTGCCCCACGCCATGTGGGTTCTTAGTTCCCCAACCAGGGATAGAACCCGCGTTCCCTGCATTCGCGGCATGTGGGATCTTCCCGGACCAGGGCACGAACCTGCATCCCCTGCATCGGCAGGCGGACTCTCAACCACTGCGCCACCAGGGAAGCCCCCTGGAGTTATTTTTAAATACAAATATTGAGGAAGGAGTTGTGATGAGTAGGAAATAGGGTGCTGATTTTTCTTTTGATTACTAGATGCTTCTCTTGTAAGAGTTTCTCTCTCATACATCATGGTTCTCAGTTTTTCCAGTGAGGAGAGAAGATGTAGAAGTGGTTTATAGTTGAATTTTAATTTTTCAAACCCCACATAAGAATATTTTGCTTAAATGCATATTGTTTAAAAGGAAATTGAAAATTCAGGGTGACCAAATGGTTGAAAGAAAAAGAGAAGTGTTATTTATCAGTAGGTGCTTCATAGATGTTTATTTTTGTGATTCAAGCGGTTTTGTGTTAAGAACATTATATTAAAACTAATGAAGTTAGTTTAAACCAAGTTGTCACAAGAGTTCTAAACTTTTAATTACATAGGTTTAGAAGCAGATTACTGGCCTGTTTCATTAATATTACAATAATATTAGTAAGTTCCCTCATGACCAGTTTCATCCTGCAAGGCTGGTACGTTAGAGTCAGGTCTGGTGCAGGGCATCTGGGGGTCATCTTCACTCGCATGAGTGATGATTAACTCAAGAGCCGTCAGTTAGGACTTCCCTGGTGGCGCAGTGGTTAAGAATCCACCTGCCAATGCAGGGGACACAGGTTCGAGCCCTGGTCCAGGAAGATCCCACATGCCGCGGAGCGACTAAGCCCGTGTGCCACAACTACTGAGCCTGCACTCTAGAACCCGCGAGCCACAATTACTGAGCCCGTGCTCTAGAGCCCACAGCCACAACTACTGAAGCCCGCAGGCCTAGAGCCCGTGCTCCGCAACAAGAAAAGCCACCACAATGAGAAGCCTGTGCACCGCAATGAAGAGTAGCCCCCGCTCACCGCAACTAGAGAAAGCCTGCACAAGGCCACAAAGACCTAACACAGCCAAAAATTTTTTTTTAAAATTTAAAAAAAGAGCCATCAGTTGAAGGACCAAGGAGGACCATATAATCTACCATCAGTGCAAGTGCAGTTTTAGAGGGAAAGGAGGCTTTTTAGTAGTTACACTGGACAATAGGTAGGTGTAAACCAGGTCTCTACTGGGCAAAGTGGGACATTCAAAGCTAGTTACATCAATAAGATACTGGCAGGTAACCCAAAACGTTACTTAAGTCTGTATTAGATGGCCTTGTTATTAAAATATCCTTGGCAATTCACCTTGTATGAATTGGGCCGATTTTCATGTATAGTACAGAGTTAGCTGAAAATGCAGTGAACGTCAGGTAACTAGAGTAGGCAGATGCTCAGGACAGATATCATGTCAGGATACTGTTTAAATGGTTTCTTCTGTGCATCTTCTGTTAACATCATCCTGGACGCACAGCCCTTCCCCACCACAAGGAAAAGTGTACTTTATATTTACCCCTCAGGTGAAGTGCTTGACCAACATTAAAATGTTACTACTTCTGAATTTTATATGCAAGTCTGTTTCTTGGTTCGTTGTTCACTTAGTATTTATGCCTCTCCTGTTTCTGAAAGTATTCTAGATAATTTTCAGTAAACAAGTACAGCTGCACTAGAACCTGGACGTGGGGAGTCCAGGATGAGCAGCGAGGTCTGCACTCAGTGCAGCTGAGCCGCAGCGCTGGGTGCTCGTCAGTGACACTTCCGGGGTCTCCAGCCAAGTACAGAGGTCAAAGACACTGACTAGTCTGGCAAGAGAGGAATGTTGTCTCTGGTATTCACTTTCTTAAATGGATACTTTAAAAAGGATCACTGAGCAACAGCATGTACAGTGTCCCTAGAAGCAGGTTTACAAGAGACAGCAGCGGACCGCATGGGCCACAGAGGCTTCAGAGCGTCCGTGAGTAGTTCAACAGCACAGAAGAACTTGAAAACGTGTCTGAGGTAAAGGCCTTGTAGTGAATATTGGAGCTGTGAGCGAGCGCTTCCTGCAGGTGGAGCAGACTGTCACTGACGAAAGCCATGAACTCCACAGAATGTGAATAAGGCACATTCCCCCTGACCCCTTTCTAAGACGTTTTTCTCTTCATAGTTTTCCTGGAATTCTTAGTCAGCCTCATAAATGATATATGAAGTACTCCATAACCTTTCAGGATATTTAAGGATATAAAGTGTGCACCCTCCGTTTACGTGTCTGTCAGAGATGTGTCTCTGTTCACATAACGTAAATCTGCCCCGTGGCCTCTCTTTCCAGGCGTCACCCGCCAGCTGCCCCGCTCCCCTCCCAAATCCACGGGGTGCACGCATGCTCAGAGAGCTGCCGGTCTGTGTATTCATACCACCGATTTATTTATGTTTCTTTTTATAAAGAGCATGCTTCCTTCCTTTATAAGGAACCACTTACATAAGCAAATACTAAGGAACTGATCCCTCTGGAAATGACATCCTCAGGAATAAGAGAATCTTCGGGCCTTACTTCATCTGTGTCAACCCCATCCTGTAAACTCTGCCTTCAGGGTTGCCGGTTCACTTGCCAGCCCGCTCCGTATCTGGAACATCTGATTTTTATTAGGAAGCAGCATAGCTCTCTGCTCTCTCTGCCCTCAGCCTCTGATGAATTTCCTCAGTGATCCTAAGCCATCCTTTCTGGAAACCAAGTCCTACTTTTTGTACAAATGTTAGGTTGCTGCCCAGAACTGAAAATACTAATTGAAAATTTATCTGACCAGACCAGAGAACCAAAAACAAAGTTATTTTTTTGATGTAGATTCTAGATGTTGTGCTTGTGTTCTTGGCACCACAGCCGATTCGTAAGGAACCTGCTGAAGTCTCTAGATCTTTTTTCAGATAAACAACAATCAAACCAGGGAATTCTCATGTTGTACTGTTATAAACTTTGGCAAAACTCATTTTAATGACTGCACCGAGTGTATTTAGCATAAGTGAATTTTAAAATGTTCTCTCTCTTAGAGACACAGGTATATTTTCCCAATTATGGTGTAAACCCAGCCAGTGCAGCTGACCCTTGAACCACCTGGGTTTGAGCTGCACGGGCCCATTTATACGTGGATGTTTCTCACTCACCGAGTCCACAGGACTGCACCGGTGCGTCTGTGCTTACGGAGCTGTGACACACGCGAATCTTCAACCAGCGGGGTTTGGCATCTTCAACCCTGCAAGGTTCAAGGGTCAACTGTATATTTATGTATAAAACTTTAATCTAAATTCAGGACTTTTTGATTTAGTTTAGATTTCAAGAAGGTGAATGACCATGGGAAAAACATCACAGATTTTAAGGTTCTTGATTTAATTGGACACTTGCTTTCCAAACAGGTTCACCAGTATAGTCAACAGCTATTTCACTACCACGTAGTAAATTTATTTGGAAAATAAGGGCTTTTTTCCCTCTTTTTGATAACTTGCTTTTGTAATTTGTCCCTCACTTTTATTAAGAATGGATTTTTGAAACTTTATTTGAAGAGGCTTTGTGGGGAAAATGTAGAGCAAAAGAAAAACTCTAAGAGGTCAAACGTTTAAAAAAACTGAGGTTTGTGCATGAGGCTGTTTTTATGTTTTGTTCGTGCGTTTTCTGCATGGCAGCTCATTCAGAGTTAAAGTTAGAGCAATTCCACATGTCACTGTGCGGGCCGCGTGAGCAGGGCTGCAGTGGGGAGGTGCCGGGGCATGGGCTGCCCCAGCACGTCCCTCAGCGGGAACCGTACTTCACTTCATAGCTCCAGGCCAAGTTTGAGCACCTTAAGAGAGTACACCAAGAGGAGAAGCTGAGGCTTGAGGAGAAGAGAAGACTTCTGGAAGAAGAAATAATCGCCTTCTCTAAGAAGAAAGCTACCTCCGAGATATACCAAAGCCAGCCCTTTATGACCCCGGGTGGTAACGTGCGGAAGGACAAGGACCGCAAGAAGTAAGCGCCCCCCACCCCACGCCTGTCTCACTGCCCCGACCTTCAGGGCGCTTCACCCTTACTCCCATCTGCTCCTGCAGCTAAAGCATCAGTTCCTTGAGAGCAGAGAGCTCGTCCCTCTGGCTGTGCTGATTCCCCAGCAGCTAGAAGGGCACCTGGCACGTCTTCCGTGCTCTGTGCACCCTTGAGTGAAAGTCTGAAGTGAATGAACGAAATAAAAATCTGCTACAACACGTAAGGGTCAGCGACCTTGGGACACTGGCTGCTCCAGGGCACGTCTAGTAACTGCTGACCACCCCTCCCCACCGTTAGTTATGTCACATTTCATGCCTGACAGAGGCTGTATATTGGGGAATCATAGACATAATAGTTGATTAAAAAAAAAGTAATTCTTAGGTTTACTTTTTTAAAACAAATTCTGATAATGATTTTATGAGAATTCTTATTTTAATAAGGGAACCAGGCTATCGATTGGAACTCCTGTGCTTTGATGTCAGAGCTTGTGAAACGAGTGGTGGACGTAAAGATGCAGAGGAAGGTAGAGAGGGCCCCCGTGCATCGGGGCGGCCTTGGTAGCAGGTGGGGGATGGTCCCAAGGCTTATAGGTCTGGGGTATGTGTTAAAGACAACGTAACCGAAGTCTTAGAAAACAAGGGTTTTTTTCTTCCTTTTTTTCATTTATTTCTCCCACTTAAATGTCCTCATCACTTTGCCTGTTTGCTCGCTCTGTTGAGCACCCAGCCCCCTCCACGTGGGGAGCTCAGGTTCTCCCGTGCTCCAAAGGGCAGCCCTCAGGTTTATGGCCACATCATATTTCAGACTGGTCACCTTCAGAAAGGTGGGAGAACATAACATTGCCCACGATGATAGCTTTCCATTTTTGAACTATGGAGAAGTAAATCCACACGGTTTTGGGTGCATTTAATTGGCCTCTGGATTTTATGGTTTGGGGGAAGAAGGAATTCTCATGTATGATCTTTTCACATAAGCTCTTCCAGGGAGCGGATCTCTGTTTTATCCGTTGATGTATCCACCCCCAGAGCCTAGAAAAAATGAATACACTGAATTTCAAAAGGTTAACCACCCTCGTCATCTGTGGAGGGGACTGGTTCCAGGATGCCCCGCGGACACCAAAATCCACAGATGCTCAAGTCCCTCATATACAATGGCACAATTTTCGCAAAGAACCTATGCACATTTTCCTGTACACTTTAAATCATCTACAGATTACTCATAACACCTAATACAATGTAAATAGAATGGAAATGCTAGGTATAGTTGCCAGCAAGTGGCAAATTCAAGTTTTGTTTTTTGGAACTTTCTGTTATTTTTTTCCCAAATATTGTATTTTCGATCCTCAGTCAGGTGAATCCTCAGATGTGGAACCCTCGGATCCATAGGACCAAAGTGTATAAATATAACTTCTTTTCAGTGTGCCTCGAATTATAAAGCTAAGGGGTCTTTTATCTTATCATCTCAACTTAGTCCAGTGTTACTAGATTTGGACTCCCCTGACTTTATGCCATACGCGAAAAACCATTTACAATCACCTCGCAGAAGTAAGGTATGGGCTGTTGTTTGCAAAATCAGGGCCAAGCCCATAGTTTGAGAGCTCAGAAAAATTTCCCCTCAAGAAATTTTGGTGTTTGTTTTTTCTTTTCTCTTCCAGAGTCCCATGGCTAGATATCCTATCATATCCTCGATGTACATCTGCTCTTTCTGTAAAAGCTTTGTAAAACAAGTGATTTTTATTCC
This sequence comes from Neophocaena asiaeorientalis asiaeorientalis, assembly GCF_003031525.2. Lineage (NCBI taxonomy): Eukaryota > Metazoa > Chordata > Mammalia > Artiodactyla > Phocoenidae > Neophocaena > Neophocaena asiaeorientalis. The sequence continues at coordinate 1,534,312 of NW_020174568.1, read as the reverse complement.
TATATAGTTTTCTGTTGTACCAATCAAAAGGTTTTTTTTCTCTTTCCAGCTCCAGTTTTATGTAAAACAAAGGTTCCAGATCACAGAAGATCATCACAAGCAAAGTTATTAAACTGTGAGAAGTATGCTTTGATTTTCTTGCTGTTTTTATTTGCTGTATCACTTACGCTGTATCACTTACTCTATATCTGGCAAAAGGCCACAGTTGAAGTATGAGGTCAGTACATAAGCCAGACTGGATGACGTTACTCACGTACTGTTAGAAGTTTAAGTTGTTGGTTTGTGATGAACCGAGATCATTTCTCCTGCTGCCCAGTGCTTGCTGTCACTTTGCTGTGACAAGAGTGTCGGTGCCTTTGAAAGTACAGGACTCGTTTATATTGCGGCTCTGATTGCATACATATTCCAAGATGAACCTTCTGTGTACATACTAAAGGTAAACTTTGGGGAATATGTTTTAAAACGTATTATGTACCTGAAACTCTAAGCTCAATAGTTCTATAGAACTTTAAAATTTTTCATACAATTATCCAATTGGTAACATGATCCTGAGCTTTTGCATCAAATTACATAATACGTGCTTCAGTGTTGTGGTCCATGGGTTGTTGTGATGAAACAACATGTTTGTTGAAAGCAGAAACACTCAGGTAAATAAGCCCTTTTCTGGTGATAAGTACCTTTGGAACTGGGTGTCTTCACACTGTTTGCGTGAGTCTGTATTACATACTTGTTGCAAACTGTCTTCCAGGGAAAATAAATAATAAAGTTGAATCATCTTATTAAAAATATTTCTTAAAAAGGTTACTATGAACATCATCTGAATATTCAAGATAAAAATTTAGATAATTCGTACTGTAAAGGATATTTGAATTCAGTGCCTCAGTATTTGCAGAACGATTTAATGGCTTCTAACTTTTTCTTAACAGTCACAAGTTTTCATTTTTTGTACTTGAATATTCTGAATGAAACTGATATTTACACCTGACAAATAAAATGTATCTACATCTTCACTAAACTGCATTTAAATTACTGTAACTTTTTGCAAGCCATGATCTTAAACATCTTACCAGAACTATGAGAATTTAATTATATGTTTGAATTATTTTAAGACAGAGGTATATTAGCAGTATTTTTCAGATAACAGAATGTTTTACTCAGCCCATGTCAGATTCTGAGCAGTGTATTTTTTTCATGAATTTGCGTTAAGTTGCAAATAAAACCTTTCATTTTGTAGCACAGCTTATCAGGACCAACTGCATTTAAATTCAAAAATTCCATTTTTGCATTTCTGTGGTTTAGTAAAGTAAGTTACAAGCATCACAGAAAAAGCTCTGCACTTTCTTCTCAGGATCAGTAATGCCCAGCCTCTGGAAGGTGGGAGCGGGAGAGTCGGTGAGTCCCTGAGGGCAGGTAGCCTGGCCTCCCAAGCCCGGTCAGCGCTGCAGCGCTGAGCCTTAGCCCAGGAGCTTCGCGGCGAGCTCCGTGATGTGCTGCGAGTGGTGGCTGTTTGTAGCCTGTTACATCAAGCTGTGTACAAACGGCTATCCTGAACTTTCATAAAGTTACTTTTAAATGCCAGAGTGGTTGCTGGCATGTTAAAACAGTTATTCAATTCCTAGTTGAAAAGGTCACGGAAACCTACCTCAGACCTGGAGCTGAACAGAAGGGTCACCTTGGGCTGCTAGTGACTCTGCTGTGAGGAAGACTTGCCACACGTGCACGCCCACAGCGTGAATCCTGAATTCACTTCATGCATCTGGGATTCCACATAAGATTGTACTTTAGAAGAGCTGCACTGCAAAGAACAGAAATGTTTTTAAACAATTACAGTACAGGCGGACCTCGGAGGTAGTGCGGGCTCAGGTCCAGACCACCCGATGAAGCGAGTATCGAAATAAAGTCAGTCACCTGAATGTTGGCTTCCCAGCGCATGTAAAGGTTATGTTTACACCGTGCTTTCGTCTGCCAGGTGTGCGACAGCTTATGTCTAAGGAACCGTGCACATACCTTAGTTAATAATTGCTAAAAGAAGGCTAACCATCCCAAGCCTTCAGCGAGCAGCAAGCCGTGGTAGTAACGTTAAGGTCACCGATCACAGACCACCGTAACGAATATAATGATGAGGCAGTTTGAAATACTCTGAGAAGTACCGAAACATGACACAGACACGAAGTGAGCAAATGCTGTTGGGAAAATGGCGCCGATCAGCACAGGATATGCAAATACAGTGAGATCCGCCTGGATAACGCTCAGCTTCTCCTAGAAGCTTATTAATTCTCCAAGGTCACAGAGTGAGGTATTATCCACTGACGCTTAAGTCCAATTTCCTGGAAACAAAATAAAGCTAGACATGTTTTATTTTTTTTCCATAAAGCATGTAAAACAAGAATTGCCTCTCACCGCCAACCATTAATCTTTGTACCGACGACTCTGAACGTTTAAGCTCTTTCATACAGACTGTGATTTCGGCTTCCAAGCACTATCGGGATGAGTACTATCCCCATTTTGAAGATGAACTCATTTTAGGCCCCATTTTCCCGTTTGGCCAGGAAATGGGAGCACAAACTGATGAGGCCCCTGTGGAGCGGCCTGAGAAGGGCTCCTGCCCCCGGCCGTGGAGCGCAGGGAACCAAGGGGGTGGGTGTGACTGGGCCTTGAAGGACTGAAGCAGCTTCAGAAGCAGGAGGGGACGAGGGCCACCCAGATACTTGGGACAGCAGGCTCCCGACGAAGCCTGTGCCCCCGGGGAGCGGAGAGGATCAGTGAACAGAGAGGACCGGGAAGACGGAGGCAGGGAACAGACAAGGGGTTCATAAGCCTAGCCCAGCGAGCAGGCGGAAGTCTGACTCACAGGCCAGATGCTCACGGAGCAGAGGGAGAGGTGTGTTGCAGGGGAGAAGCCAGGCCAGGGGCAGGCGGACTTGGACTCAAGTCCAGGCCAGGAGTCCTCCTACTGCATGTGCAGGAGGATAACTAGGTCACGTTTCAAAAATACTGACACACAAAGGAATACGTTGTGTAAAACCATGAAAATGTCCTGTGGAGCTAGAAATATAGAGGGAACAAAAATTCAAGACTGCAGGGACATGTTAAGTTGGGAGAGTGGGACGCATGCAGTGAGGAGGTTCTTGCATTAACTGGGAAGAGGATAAAAGTCCCGTCAGCCGGGTAACGTGAGACTCAGGAAGGACCACGTACGCGTGGGAACACATGTGCCTTTCAAGCCAGTAGAAGGAAAACTGGTCTCATAAATGATAATCCAAAAGGAAGCAAGGACATAAAGGAAATAAAACAGGTGCGACAGCTAAAAAGCATTTAGTAATATGGTAGATTTAGACCCAAATAAATCAGTAATCACATGCTCTAATTTTTCTAGATAGAAGTTTTTAAAAACCAGCTGCGTCACTTTACAAGAGTGAGCCAAAGCTTTCTGTCCTGATAGGAAAAGGTACATCGTGTACACTGAGCCAAAAGCTGACGTGTAGCTACGTTTTCGGCAAAAGGCAGCGTTAGGGAAGAAGACGGCCCTGCTGGGGGGCGGCCTGGCCTCTGAGGCAGGAGGGCATCTGGCGGCTGGCGCAGGTCCCCAGACCCACGGCGTGAGGGGGCTGCGTGGCCACCGACGTTCGTAAAGCACGTCCAAGTGGCCACGTCAGCAACCTCTTCCTCTCTGTACAGTAAGCCGGTCTTTTTTTTTAAAGGCTGAAAGTTAAAAGGCAAGAGCAGGGAATGAAAAAAGAGTGTCACTACAGATCCTGGGCCATTAAAGTGTCTTTGATAAATTAGAAAATACAGAAGTATCAACAGAAAATAATTTAAACAGTTAATTTACTGATACAAGAAATACAAAATTTCTTAATAAAAGACAATTTATAATTAAAATCCCCCTACAGTTTGGGCCGCGAATCCTCTCAGGTGTCTCAAGAGGAAAGGCATTTGACCAGCTCTCCTGTGGTATGTGGGACACTGCCGCCACCCCAGAGATGCCCACGCCCTCGGGCCAGGCGAGTGTGCTTCCTCACCTGGCAGCAGGCTGCAGAGGGCCTGAGACCGGGAGGTGGTCCTGGGTGGTCTCGGGGGGCCCGCTGGAGGGACGTGTGGCCGGCGAAGCAGGGTCGGAGGGGCAGCACTGCTGGTTGCGATGCGGAAGAGTCCCTAAGCCTTGGAACGTGGGCGCTTCCAGGGGCTGGAAACGGCAGACAGGGATTCTCCCCTGGAGGCTCCAGAGGCGCACAGCTGTGCCTGACACTGAGATTTTAGTCCGGTTCTGACTACCAACATCGTAAGATAAATAAATTTGTACTGTTTAAAGCCACTACATTTGTGGTAATTTGTTACAGCAGCAATAGGAAACAAATACATTCCCTAAAAATGGATAAAAGAAACATCCCGAATTCATTTTACAAGGCCAACATGGCTTTCATTTCAAAGCCTAATAAAGACATTCTGAGAAAGGACAATTATAGTCTGATCTCATACGTAAACAAACATGCAAAAATCCTAAACAAATTACTAACAAACTGAATCCAGGGACATATATTTAAAAAGATAGTTCCTCATATCCAGGAAGGCAAAGACGTTTTAACATTAGAAAATTAACCAGTGTAACTCACAGCATGAATATTAAAAGAAAAATCATATGGTCATCCCTGTAGAATCATAAAATACTGATAAAATTTAGCATCTTTGAGATGTAAGAAAACAAAAGACTCTTAGAATATCAAATAGAAGGAAACTTCCTTAACTTGATAAAGGGTATCCGCAAACAGTAACCAGCGCAGGCATCACACTTACGATGAAACACTGAAAGCACCTTTAAGGTTGGGGGCAAGGAACACTGGCACAATCGTCCCCTTCCATTAGACATGTCACCGGAGCAGGCAGCCCTCTCAGGAGGCAAAAAATAAAGACAGGCTGGGCCTCAGTCCTCACAGGTGACACGGCTGTGTATGCAGCGAGTCCACATGCAGCTGTGGCCAGAGCACTGGGATCAGGAGTCCACAGAGTCGTGGCACAACTGCCCACCGATGACGCAAGGGGGTTGGCCACCGGGCAGGCTCGAGTGTCGAGTGTCTCACTGAGCAAAGAGCAAAGAATCTCGGCCCCGGAAGCTGTGTCCTGGGCTCTGCCCCGCCTGCCCCCTCCGGCCTCAACCACTGCCCTTTTGTTAACTGGCTTGTGCTCAGGCTCTGCTGCCCCCAGGCCTGTCTAACTGTGGTTTGGGGTCAAGGTCAAGGTCCTCCACAAGGCCCACCCACTCTCAGGTGCCTGCACGTGGCCTGTGCCTCAGTGAGGGAGGCCCAAGCAGCCTTTGCTTAAATTCCTGCCTCTGTGGAAACCGTCGCTTGTGTGGACAGAGCCACTGCAAGCCGTGGTCACCCATGAGGTCAAAGCCGCGTGGCCCCAAACCTCCAGTTCTCCTGCCCAGGCCCCCGGGAGGAGACAACCGCACAAGTAAACCACCCCAGGGCACCGGCCCTGACAGGGCGGCCTCAGGTCCCAACGGTGGTGGTTCCAGGTCAGGAGTGGTGACCCGGGAGCCCGGGGGGAGGCCGAGCGCCTGGTCCCACAAAGCCTCGCCCTGGCTCACTTGGTCGGCACCGTCCTTGGTGCCCTTTCTCCACGTTCATGACAGCTGCCCCGAGGGTCAGCTTCCTCCCCCGAAGTTCTGGAGAAACAAAGTGAAAATGCAGCTGCTGGAGGATGAGTGTCCCTTTACTGCTGACAAAGGCTACTCAGTGTGGGACCCAAGGGGGCTGTGGGACGAAACCCAGAACTCGGGCACTGGCCCTGCTCAGGCAGAACTGCACCCAGACGGCCTGACAGGAAACAGAAACACCTGCTCCGTGACGGTCAAGGGCAGGGCCATGTCCAGCTGCTCCTCCTGGGGTCGCCCACTCCGGCGGCTTCTGAGGCTCCTGGGAGCCCTCCGACGCCCCTCGGGCTCCCGTGTGGACTCTGGGGAGCAGGCAGGCGGTGCTGCTGCCCAAGCGGACCAGGAAGAGGGTGAGGCCCAGAGGAGAGCGGCCGGAGTCGGAGGCTGCCCTGCCTCCCGGTGAGGCCAGCCCGGCTGGGGGAGCCCTGGAGTCCCTGAGTCTTTCCAAGCAAGAGGGAAGCCATTCGTCCACAACACTTGGCTATGAGCGCCTGGCAGGTCAGCACAGGCTGGTGCCCAGAAAGCGCGTCTGCAGCTACTGGGGCGCTGACCTCCGGCATCAGGAAGCCGCCTGGCAGGCCCGGGCGAGACGACATAAGGGGAAGGCGGCCAGCCTCCGCAGCAATGCCTGGAGTGCTCGCCGGGGCCGCCCGATTCCTTATTTACCCTCTTTATTCCCCATTTCCCTGCCAAGTCGTTAATCTCAGCGTTTAAGGTGTTACTCCACGTGGGAAAAATACTAGCTTTAAAACGAGATGCTTATAGAAGGAAACATCTTGCAGACTCCAGAGAGTCTGAATGACGGTGTTACCCAGTCCAAGCTCGTCCTGCTCTCCACACGACAGGCCAATAAACTGAGAGGCGAGCTGCTGGGGCAAAGAACAGCGGCTTTGTTTGGAAAGCCAGCAGACCAAGACGGCGGCCCGTGGCCCAAAGAACCCACTTGCTGAATTAGATTCAGGCTCCTTTTATACTAAAAGGGGCGGGACTAAAGCCAAGCACTTCCTGGTTCCCGTCAGCCTCCGGAGGGGAGGTGTTAATTTCTCCCTCCTGCAGTCATTCACAGGTGGGCCTGCTCAGGAGGTTTCCTGGGAGCTCAACACAGGTATTTTAGCTGAATGCTCATTACCTGGGAGGCAGGGGTCCCAGAGATGGGCCGTTATGGAGAATTTAAGCTTATAGGCAGCATCCCTTTAGTGATTAACTGGTAACAGGATACAAAGGTTCTTCCCGATTACAAGAGAAACTAGGTTAACAATGAACAAACACATCTTATCAAGAACAATGCAATCCAAGAGACAATATCTTTTCAAATGCTGAATGAAAAAAAAGTCAACCTAGAATTCCATGCCAGTGAAAATATCTTTCAAAAATACGGGCAAAATAAAGACATTAAGACAAACAACAGCTGAAAAACTCCACTGCTAGCACACTTCGATTACATAAAATGTTAAAGGAAGTGCTTCAGGCAGAAGAAAAATGAAAACCTAAAGGAAATTCAAATCTACACAAAGTAACTGGGAAGAGTAAACACATAACATAAAAGACTGTTTTTCTCCAGTTTAAAAATTGCCTTGGGATTTCCCTGGAGGCACAGTGGTTAAGAATCCACCTGCCAATGCAGGAGACACGAGTTCGAGCCCTGGTCCTGGAAGATCCTGCCTGTCGCAGAGCAACTAAGCCCGTGTGCCACAACTACTGAGCCTGAGAGCCTAGAGCCTGAGCTCCACAACAAGAGAAGCCACCGCAATGAGAAGCACGTGCACCGCAACGAAGAGCAGCCCCCACTCGCCACAATTAGAGAAAGCCAGCACGCAGCAACAAAGAGCCAACGCAGCCAAAAATAAATAAATAAATTTATTTTTTTAATTGCTTTAATATTATACTACTATATATAAAACAGATAACCCAAAAGGACCTACTGTATAGCACAGGGAACTATACTCAATATTTTGTAATATAAAGAATCTGAAAAAAATAGATATAATTGTAATTGTAACTGAATCACTTTGCTGTACACTTGAAACTAACACAACACTGTAAATCAACTATACTCCAATAAAAAAAATTTTTTTTAAATTGTTTTAAGATAATCAACTGTTTAAAGCAAAATCAAAATAAATTGTGGGCCTCTGTAACAGATGATAAGGAGCAGGGCCCTGTGGGCTCCTGGGCACAAAAGCCTTTCTGTGTCCCCCATTCATTTCTTGATTACAGGAAATGGGCATCATTCAGCCTCCAGGACCTTCCCTTAGTTCCAAGGAGCAGGTTCAAACAGTTACTAATCAGGGAAGGGAGCGGATGCAGAGACCAGGGAGGAACAGTCAGGACACAACAGCGCAGCCTTGGAGCGGGTCCTGGTTCCCCCTCGAGGGATGCACACGACAATATCTTTGAGCTGTTTTGCAGGTACTGAAACCCCCTCCAGGTGGGAGAAGTTAACTGTCTGCTGCTCACAAGCACGGAGACCCCAGACCCGTTGGAACCAGAAGGTTGACGATGCCGACTCTCGATGACCTCACCGCCAACCAATCAGAAGAGTGTCCACGAGCTGACCACGCCCTCTTTGAACCATTACTATGAAACTCCTCACGACCCTCTCGAAAGGGAGCACAGTTCTTGAGGCCCTGGCCAGCTGTGTTCCCTCTTTGCCTGGCAAAGAATAAAGCTATTCTTTCCCTTCCTCCAAAACTCTGTCTCTGTATTTCTGTTCAGCATTGGTGCACACAGAGCCAAGATTTTCGGCGCAAACACAGAAGTAAAATGTATGAAAAGAGTGGCACAAAGGCTGAGGAGGGTGGAATCAGTGTATTCGGACGATAAGTGCTCACAAAATACGTGAAGAGGCATAATGTGTATCTTTAACATTGTGATAACATCAATGACAACTAAACACACAGACTTCAAACTCTAGATCATTCACAACATTTTAAAACAACGTATGCCTCGAGTCAAAAAAGGAGATAAAATGGAAACATAAAAAATACTAAATTAATCCAAAGGAGTCAGGAAAAGAGGGAGAAAAAAGAAATAATGAAAGGATGAAACAACAAAAATAGCAAAAGTGTAGACTGAAACCCAATCACATCACTGTGAATGGTCAGAACACTCCAGTGTTAACAGGCCGAGCCTGGCAGGTTGGATTTTACAAGTAAGGTACAGCTATCTGAAACACTACTTCACTAAAACACTAGACGAAAAGGAGAGAAAAAACATACGAGAATAGGAATGAGACAAAAGCTAAAGTGGCAGCATAACTAAGACAAAGTCGATTCAGAACAAGGAACTGCACCAGGGAGAGAAGGGGTCATTTTCTAAATGATAAAGGGGCCAGTTCACCACGAGAACCCACCCATCTTACGTGTGTTTGCACCTAATAACCGAGTCAAAACACATGACGCAAAAAACCGATGGAACTAAAGAGACTTGCAGATACCACAGACGTTAAAAGGACAAATGCACCGTTGTAAACGGAAACTTCAACTATGTTCTCTCTGTAACTGACAGAACAAGTCCAAAGAAGATCTATAAAGATACAGAAGGCTTAAGCAACACTTTCAATCAATTGATCTAATTGACACACAGAGATCACAGCCAACCCACAGCAGCAGGACACGCGTTCTTTTCAAGTGTGCACAGAACATCCACCAACACAGAACATATTTTGGACCATAAAACCAGCCTCAATAAGTTTGAGAGGGCTGCAATTGCATAAAGTATGTTCTCTGACCACAATGGAATTAAACTAGCAATCGACAATGGAAAGATACCTGGGAAATTCCTAAATACTCCGAAATTAAATAACACACTTCTTTAAAAAAAAAACTAGCAGGCCCTCCCAAAAAAGGCAAATTTACAAAATATTTTTAACTTAATAAACACAAAAACAGACAAAAAATTTTGTGTGATGCAGCTGAAACATGCGGTCGTGTTCTGTGTCGGGCCTTTAAAGAGGTAGGTAAGGCAAATGAGGTCCCGTGCGTGGGCTCAAATCCAACAGGACTGCTGTCCTTATAGGAGGGGGAGATCAGGACACAGACGCACAGAGGGAGCCACATGAGGACCCAAGGAGAGAGGCCTCGGGAGGAACCAGCCCTGCTGACACCTTGATCTCAGACTTCCAGCCTCCAGAGCCGTGGGAAATGAAACTTGCTGTTTAAGCCCCCAGGCTGTGATGGCAGCCCACACTCACTAAAGGGCCCCTTCTTCCCGAGAATCACTGTTCTGTGGCGCCTGTGTTCCAATGTCCTGTGTCTTGTCTGGTTTCCTAGTTGTGTCAGGCGGAAGGGTAAATCCAATGCTGTTTTTCCATTATGTCCATAAGCAGAAATCAGAACTGGCTTTTGGTCACTCAGCAATGTCTGCTCCATCCGTGATCCACAGAGAGACGACCACTCTAGAACGGCTGGTTAGAAGGCAACCCAGTGGAGATGGTAAAAAGAAACAGGTGTAAGAGGAAGAGTCTCCCAGTGACGGCGGCTTAAACAGAGAAACGTTTACTTCTCTCTCCCGTGGGCAGGCCATCCGCCGGGGCTTGGCTGGTCAGAGCCCCTCCTCCTCCTCCTCTGCCGTCCCCAGACTTTGCTCCTATCTTCGGGGCCGGAGATGGCTTTGGCACATCCACGCCCCAGCTTTCGGAAAGCCGGGAAGAAGGGGGGGTCCCCACTCGTGGCCTGGGCTGGCTGCAGGGCAGTCTGGGAAATGTATTTTGTGGGAGGGCAGGGGAAGTGGCGGCTGTCGGGGCCTCCCATCCGGGGAGAGAAAGGCAGCCGTCCCAGTGGGACGCAGGCACGAACTCCCCTCCACCCGGGGACGGTGGCCACGCCTGTCCCCACCGCCTCGAGGCTGTGAAGCGGCTGCACAGGGAAGCCCCTGACAGTGGCCTCATGCCTGGCACCGAGAAAGAGGAGAAATGAGCAGCGCTAAGACACTGGGCCCAAAACCAAATGCTGAGGCGTCCCGGGAGCACGGCCTCTGCTGAGTATGACGACAGGGCTGAGTGGGGTTGCCCAGCTCTTAAACCTAACTTTGCAATCTCAGTTCTGGATCACGTCTCCGAGTCTAACCATCCTGACGAGACCCTCCAGGAGGCCATTAGAACAGCAGGCCCCCGACCCCCGACGGCTTGTCAGCTGCTACAGGAACAGAGCACAGAAGCTCCCACTTGCCTGGGAGACGCACAAAGGGCCGTGGACTGTGGGGGGCACCCACGCAAATGGGTTTCCCGGCCCCCGCCCCGTTTCAAGAAAAAGAGTCCTGCTTTCATCGGCTTTATGAGCTACTCTTCCACAGGAGATTTCATTTGAACAAAGAGTTCCAGCGTTTTGAAAATATAAAATCTAAAGCACTTTTTTTACAATTTTACTTGGCCAATGCAACTTAACCGTTTGTGCTAATAGACAATTAATTCCAAGGCCTGGAAAGCGACCTAGTCTATAATTGAGGAGAAGCTCGCCTGCCTTGCCAGTCCTGCCCCTTTGTCCTGGGAGCCCCCTCGAGTCCTGATCCCTGGGGGCAGCTGTGTCACCAGTAATCCTCCCCCAAGCGCCACAGCTGCAACGACAAGCGAACCGCCCCACAGGACCCTCCGCGCACGCACCTCGGCAGTTTTCATTTACTTATGTCACATCCTTCTTTTGGAGGAACCCTGGTCGCGCTGGTCGGTCAAACACAACAAACCGCAGGTTTCTGTATATAAGGTTCTACGATTACTCCGGTCCTGCACGAGTCTCTTCCCTTGAGGAAATTGTGACCTTGGTTCCGCTGTCTGTCATAGCCACCTGTCCCACCAGGCTCTGGGTAAGTGACAGATGTGATATTCACGCCCTGACGCCTTTACCTAAATCACAGCGTGCTCTACTGGCAGAGCCCTGTGGTGTGCCACCAGAGACCTCCCTTCAGATTCACAGGGATTTGACCTGGCCCCAACAGATGATTCCGAAGCCTTTGATTAAAATCTAGGTCCTCTGATGAGTTCACCGAAAAAACATGCATCAGCGATGCGGCAGGCGAACAGCTGCGAAGTCATTCCCAGGATGACTCACGTTTATCAGGGCTCTGATGCATATTTAAGAGGCGCATTAAAGCGCTGAGTCAGCGGCGCGCATGGACGTGCCACGGTGCTAATAACTCGGCGGTGCTGCGGGGCCTGCCCCTCTCCCCGTTGTAAGCCAGCGCTCAGGCCACGGGGGCCGAGAAGGGAGAGCGCCCTGGACCCTCCGAGGGCCGCCGCCAAACACGATCCAGCCCGGAGGGTGGGAGGCCGCCGCGTCGGAAACCAGAGTCAGGACCGCAGCTTCCGACGCGAAGCCCGGGAACACCGACGTCCCGGGACGCGCCCCAGCCGGCCCTCGAAGGCCCGGCCAGGCCCGGGGTGGGGACCGCGGCCGCGGGAGGCTCCGGGTTCTCCCTCCCTCTTCCAGCCCCGCCCCGCCCCGCCCCCAGCTCAGAGGCTGCTGCCCCGCGGCGCCCCCGGGTCCCTCTCAGCCGCGCCAGAGGCAGCGGCTGCTCAGCTTCTGACTCTCACTCCAAACAGGTCAACTGACTTAGACGTGGGAAGCTACGTTTCAGTGAGGCAGCGCTGAGGGACCTCCAGAGCCGCCCCGCCCACCGCCCAGGTTCCGCTCCCGCGCACACACGAAGCACGTTCCGGTGCCCGTCCCCGTCACACACGCTCACTCCTCCACGTCCCCTTCTCACAAGAACACGCGCGCCGCGCCCGCATCCTCACCTGCTCCTTCATCCACTGGCGTGGAGCCGCAGCACTCCCTCGTCGCCCGGGTCAGAGGGCGGAACCCGCGCGGGGACGTGCCTTGCGCCGACGTGCCGTGCGCCGACGTGCCGTGCGTGGGCCCGTGCGTGAATGTCCCTGTGCGTGGGCTCCGTGTGCCGACGTGCCGTGCGAGGGCCCCGCGTCCACGTGGCACCTCCTGGGGCGCAGGTGCGCCAGGTCCCCTTCCGGGGCATCACCTGCGTCCCAGCGGCTTGGCGGGCAGAGCAGCGTCCCGTCTGCCGGTCCCGGTGTCGCGTGGACCCCGTTCCTCTGATTACGAGGGCGGCTGCACGTCTTCTCTTATGGGGGCCGTCGTGTTTCTTTCTTGGAACCGTCAGGGCAAGAGCTGCTTATCTAGAGAAAAGGGCAGTTTGGTACCAAAAAGTTGAGGCCCTGAGGGTCCTGGAACGGGAGAGTCATTCCAGGAACAACCGAGCAGGGAGGACTGTTTCCCAGCCTAGCCCGTGGCAGAGGTTTCATCCAGGGGGTGGGGTCCCTGGGAAGGAACCTGCCCCCCCTCAGGTTGGGCCACGGGCGAGCGCGGGGGGGCAGGTGGCTGAGCCCATTGCCGTCCGCACACCCCTGCCCACCCTCCACGCCCCCCGGATGCTCCCCTCCAGGGGACCCGCACGCACGCCGTTTCCTTGGCCTGTGTTCAGCCCCTGCCACGGCCGTGCGCACCCCCTCCTCGCGGGGCGGGCGTCCTGCCCGGTGCTTGCTGAGCCGCCCCCTCAGCGGCCCCTCCGGCGCAGCCCGGTGTCGACGCTCACCTCCTCCGTGGGGGCCTCCCGGTCTGCCTGGAGCCTCTTCCTCAGCAGTTCCGGACGCTCCCCATCAGGAGGCCCCTCCCCTTTTGCCCCGTTGGCCCTCCTTCCGTCCCTGTTCAAACAGACCCACTGGCCCTCCCGAAACGGCCCAAGGCCCGGAGAGGTCCTGGGGGTCATTCAGGACCCGACCCGGGTCAGAGGAGCGTCAGCCTTTGGTTCCTTCAGCTTCAGAGCAGGCCCTGGGCACCTCCCCTGCGCGGCTCTCGGCTCTCCGGCCTCCCTGATGTCCTTGCAAGGCCCCGTGGGCACTCTGGGCCCACCCAGGGGACCAGGAGGGTCTCCCTAACTCAGGGTCGGCAGGTTAGCAACCTCAACCCCTCTTTGCCTCGTAACCTGACAGGTTTTCAGGTTCCGGGAGTGGGACACGGGCCGTGGTTCTCAATCTGCAGGGCGCTTGCACACAGCCCCTCCCTGCCGCCCTCCCAGTGCCGCCCCCGCCCCCGCTTTGCCGCCCTGTTACCTCTGCCCTGCCTGGTGCAGGGGCTCCTCACGGACCTCCTCTCCCCTTCCTTACCCAGAATCCCTTTTCTGAACCACACAGCCTCCCCTACCCCTTCCAGGCTGAGTCCTGTGACTGGAGGTCTGGCTCCAGGCTTCCCAGGAGGACCGGTGGCTGTGGACGCAGAGCCTGAAAAGGCGCATCTGTTACGGTCCCTGGAACAGCCCTCGCTCTGCTCTGCTCTGGGCTTGCGGGGAGGGATGGGGCAGGGTGAGGCTGCGGACGGGGCAGAACACTGCCACTGCACACTCCACAGTGTCACCAATCTGTCCTTGCCAATGAAGGGCCGGCTGTGGAGCGGTTCCCCTGGGGAAAGGAGACCCGAGTTTCCCCAGGGCCGACGTGTGCCACCTCGTGAGTGTCGGGGACAGAGCAATGACTCCAGCTGCCAAAAGCCATGGGGCTGAGGTCTCAACAGAGTCCCAGTTCCCTGTGGACAGTGGGATTGTCTCTGCTTCACAGGTGAGTGTCCAGCTGCCCTGACCAGCCTGGACTCGGACGTGGCTCCAGGCCCAGGGGCAGGGGTATGCCGTGTCCGTCCCTGTGGTCAGACTTACCAGGCGGCCTGCGGGTCATGACGGCGCTGCCTCCTCCGGCCCTCAGGCCCGACGCACTATTTCCACGGAGGGCCTGGCTCAGCGCCCAGCCTTGGGCATGGGTCTTGGGGGTGCACTGAGCATGAGATCTGGGCGCTTCATCTAATGGCCCACCTGGCGAAGTGTCTCTGGCCCAGCTTGCTGGGGAGTGCGTGAAGGCTTCATCACTGCAGCACAGGCTGTCCTCCCCTCCCCACCCTGCAGGCGGTGTTACCAGTCTTCCGCTAGTTCACTCTGTTCGTTCACATAGAAGAGGGAAGTAGCTCCTGGCTAAGCTTCCCTCCAGCTCCAGTGATGTGACGGTCAAAGGCTCTGTTGGGGAGGCCCGGCCAGGAAGGCAGCGGGGTCGCCTCCAGGAAACACCCTGACAGGTCTTGGGTCGTGTGCGGCCCTCTGCTGGGCCTCCCTCTGTCTGGCTACTGGAGACAGGCCCCCCCGCCGCCCCCTATGGAGATAGGCAGCCTCCTGACGCCCCTCCTGCGGGTGGGTTCCAGGCATGCAGCACCCCGTGTTCCAGAGGACAGGCACCCGAGGCCAGACACACAGGCCAGGTAGTGAGCGTGCTGGCCTGGGAGGCCGATTCCAGGCACTCTCGGCCGACAGGCCTTGAATGACTACTGACGTGAAGGCTTCCCACAAGCAAGGCCGGGGCATCACCTACAGAAAGCCACTCTGCTTTTTCACCCAAGCCCTGCTGGCCTGCAGGGGCCCTAGAAGCCACCCAAGCCCCGCTGGCCAGGCTCAACTCTTCCTGCCCAGTGGCAGAATCCCAGCCTGTGCCGGGAGTGGCTGTCTGGTGCCCCCGGTCCCCTCAGCGGCCCGCCACCCTGACACAGACCCCGGGTGGCCCACTCGGAAGCTCCCGGGGGTGGCAGGGCTGTGCGCCCACAGGCTGGCAGAGGGGACGTGGGGGACGCCTGCCGACTCTGCTCCTGCCCGGCCCGGCCCCACCTGACTGCTCCCCCATCCAGACACCAGGCCTCTCCACGTTCAGTTTTATTTAAAGACTCGGAAACACAGGCATCATGGTTTGTCATCAGTCCGTCCCTCCAGAATCACACACTGACGTCTGTGTCTAACAGAAGCAAGGGGTGCATGTGTGTGACTGCAGTGACAATTTCCCACCGGAGCCCGGCACTCGCTGTGAGGCTGCCTTCTCCTGACTGTTCCTGTGGCCCTTTGATGGCCCGATGGCCCCGTCACCGCCGTGTCCTGATGTCAGTGCATGCGGCTGAGGACTCTACCCTGCTCCTCAGAGCATGTCGCCTTGCCCCAAAGGCCACATCACGAGCACGGTGCGTGAGGTCTGGACCTGGGGAATCTAAGGGTATCAGGCAAAGGGTTGGTTCACCTTAGTGCCCGGGACGAGGGCATCCTTCTGGCAGGACGGCCCGGCAGAAGGGTCTGCTTCTTCTCCTGCTCTGTCTGTGGTTCACTGGTCACGAGGGCTGATTTTCTGACCAAGGGTTTGAAAACAGCCCAAAGCACGGGGGTGGTCGTGCGTGTCCATGCTCCCTGCAGCCTGGCCGGCGAGGAGGCCCTGACGCTGGTGGCCCCGGGGAGGCCCCAGCGCCCAGCCCTGACTCCACACAGGAGAGGCTGGCGACAATTTTGCTAAGACACCTGCAGGGGGCCGTGCCCCCTCCACCAGGCGCCAGCCTCTCAGCATCACGTGGGCGGTGCCGGGAGAGGTCTGTGGTGTTGCTTGGTGACTGCCTACGTTTAGAAAGAAGACTTTCTATCATCTGTGGACGCAGTCAGCTCTGGTCTCACTGGAGAACACGTGTCTCACTCAGCATGTTAATCCACGCACGTTTTTGGTGATGACATAATTGTAGACACGCACAGGATTTCTGTGCGCGGAAAGCAACTAATCTGGCAACGAGTGACAAACGTGCACCTTCTGGCTGTCATAAACTCGGTGCACGGGGCTCCCTGCGTTTAAACCGGATTCTTTTTTCTTTGATTCAGAACAAATTTCTCAACTCTGTCAATCTGTCATGTCCTGGAGAGAGGAAGAGCGCTCTTCTCTAGGAGCGACCCGCCAGCGTGGGGCCACCTGGCAGCAACAAGTGGCCAGGTCACAGCCCAACACAGGAACTCTGAAAACTGCATTCCTGCCACGGCCTCATGGCGGGCCGGGGAGTGGGATTCTGGGTTTTGTTGCAGAGACATGCCAAAGGCTAGTGTGTTCGGCCTGATTTAACCCTGAGTGGCTTTGCAAAGAGAGAGAGGGTTTAGGAACTGACAGGAACGTATTCCTAAGGTGTCTCTCTCACGGGCTCCTCCCGTCGGGGCTTGGGGGAAGGTGGACTCGTGGGTGCCCTTCATGGACCCCCGACGGGGAAGGTCCCAGGATCAGAGCTGCCCCTCCCCGCCCAGCTCCCTGGACCTGCAAGTCTGCATGACGCCTCGAAGCCCTCGTTATCCTCGTGGCTCTGGTCTCGAGACCAAGGTGCGCACTGAGAGCAGAGCAGTTATTTATTTAAAGAAAAAAAGGAGAAACCGTCACAAGGCAGTCGATCTGAACGGTGGTAAAAACCGCACGTTTGGACAGTGGAAGTGCCGGCTGTGGTGTCCCCTCTACAGCGCAGAAGGGAAGTTCTGCCTCCTGACCTGGGGTCCACCCTCCTGTTCATTTACTGCCACCTCTTGTCAGAATATCTCCAGATGCGGCAGGGGCTCTGGAAGGGTGGAAAGACACGGGCTTTTCCTAACTCCCTCCAATGCCCAGGCCCCTCTGGCCCCACGAGCACCGAGGCTGTGAAGACCTGGCTCTCCAGGTTCACATGGTGCCTGTAAAAGTTCTGCCCCTTTGGTGTCGCCCCAGAGATTTTTTCTTTCAAGCTCAACCAAGTCCCGACTAGTTTTACAAAAAGGCAGCACCAGATGTATGAAAAATAGGCAGTGAACGACCTGTTAGACATTTATGAAGTCTAACAGCTTGGCAGTAAAAAGACGTAAGAAAGAAGCACGAGGGAGAGGGGACAGTGGTGGCAAAGCACGAGGCACTGCTGCCACCTCGCCCCGCAGGAGCCATGTGCTGGCCTTGCCTGGACGGGGCAGTTGACGACCCCGGGCCAGGGCACCATGCTGAGGCTCCAGGTGGAGGTGCCTGAGGTATAGCCGGAGACGAGGGTCAGGACCCAAGGGACACCCGGAGCCGCCCAAAGGACGCTCTCCAAAGCGCGGGGCCCTGCCCCCCGCCGGCCCCGCCAGCAGATGGCAGAGGAGCGCCCCAGCGGCGTCTTCTCCCTGTCAGAGGACAGGGATGGGTGGAAGGCGTGACCTCCTCGCCCCCGGATCCTGCGCGTGCGGGCGTCCCCACCAGGTCCCCAGAAGGACCCAGGGCCTCGGGCGGCCGCTCCCCTGGGGTCCCTGCACCTCCGTCCCTGGGGGGGCAGCAGTCACAGCCTCAGAAGCTCTCCACGAAGCTGCCAGGGAAGAGGCCGGTGCGGCCGTTCCTCTGCAGGGTCCCCTTGTACCAGCCGTCCTCACGCTTCTTGTGCACGAAGACCACGTCCCCTTCCTTCAGCTCGATCTCCGCCTCGCTCTGGGGCGGGTATGAGACCACCACGCGGTACCTGGGGAAACAGATACCCAGGGGTGAGCCGCCCGCCACCTCCCGGGCCTCCGGGGCTCCGTCCCTGTTTTCAGACCAACGTGCCATAAGATCCACCTGGAGACGTGAGTCTCTGCTGTGCCTCTGCCTGCCAGGAGCCTGAGCTCCGACCAGGAACAGACCCCTGGGCCTCAGCAGCTCCCTGGATCTGAGACAAAGGCCTGCACCCCACACCTGCCCAGGAAGCCTCAGGGGAGGAGAAGGCTCTGAGGACCAGCCTTGCTCTAAAACGCCCGAGGGCGAGGGCAGACCGGCCGTGCGCATCCCTCCCTGCCGCCCAGCCCGGCAGAGCTGCCGGCAGCCCCCTCCAGCCGTGGACCCCACAGGGCTCGTGCGTCCCGCTGTCCCCAAGCCCACCACCCTTACGGGGGGCAGGACTGGTCAGGTGAGCTGGGGGCTCCGTGCGCAGATCCTCACTGTGGGTGGTCTCGTGGCCGGCAGGGCCGCCTGTTCTCGCTGCCTGCGAACCCCAGCTCGTAGGCACCACGGACCCCGCGGGCTGGGTGCGGGGGGAGGGGAGGGGAGGGGTCAGCAAAGGCCTCCCCACGGACCGGCTGGGCCCCGGCCGCGC
>NW_020174568.1:1514665-1515620 GCF_003031525.2 Neophocaena asiaeorientalis asiaeorientalis | reverse complement strand
GCGCTCGCTCCTCTCCCTCCGCCCCCAGCCCGCCATCCACACCGCCCTCCTCCACTGGAAGCACGCGGCTCGGACCAGAGGCAAGCCGGGAAGAGGCTCTGTGTTCCCGTCGCCCCCCCGCAAGCGCACCGGCCTCTCCCGGTCACGGATGCTGGGCCTGCCTGTCCCTGCCGTCCCTGGGCACCGCCCGCCACTCCCTCCTCACCAGACCCCCGCGTCCTCGGGGCGGGGGGGTCGAAGGGGGGGCTGCTGGGAGGGTCGCAGGAGCAGCGGCCAGGAGCTCGCACACAGCTGACCCCGTCCCCTGCTCTTGGGCCCAGTCTGGCCAGCAGCCCTGCCGTGGGCACTGGCAGAGCAGGAGCATCTGTGGGCCGGGCCGGGGAGAGCCGTTCAGGGCGCCCTCCGTCCTCGGCTCCCCGCTCCCAGCCCCGCCCTCAGGGCCCGGGTCCTCCTCTGAGTCCCGAAAGGCCCAGGCGGCCTCCCTGGGCCAGAGGTGCAGACTGTGCTCCCCCTTCCCTCTGGCCACCTCCCCATGCTATCCGAACTCCAGGCTCTCCTGTCCCTCCTCCCTGGCAGCACCTGGTCTGACCCTGGCCCCTGGGGAAGACGCTCAGGTGCAGAAGACCCGGGCCGGCCCTAGGAGCTCACGGGCCCAGCCCGCTCCAGGCGGTGGAAGGGGGGGGCAGAGAGGAAGCGGGTCGCGAGGCCGACCGGCCTCCCCAGGTGCCTGCAGCGTGCAAGCCGGGACAGTGGCCACCGCGGTCCCTTTCAGGGAGTGGACGAGGCGAGGAAGGGGACGACCGCTCCTGCCCTCCCAGCCCCGCGTCCCTGCAGATATGGAACACAGCGACGCCCGTGAGATCAGCCAGCACACACAGACTGCAGCTCCCACACCCTGGCGCCCAGGCTGCAGGACTGCCAGGACCAGCACCGCCCCCCCTTCCCCCCCAACCCC